>NC_060190.1:18929244-19229244 GCF_021184085.1 Oncorhynchus gorbuscha | reverse complement strand
TTGGCTAGATAAGTTCACGTTGCTGTTAGCCCTTTGATCCAGTTAAAGAGAGCTCAGATGGAGAAGTTGATCACCTGCACTAATTCCCTTGACTATTCAGAGTTAGTCCAACTGTTAACTAGCACCAATGACTAGGAATGAAACTAGGGTATAGTTTTCAATGCATTTTTTTTTTTGTAATGAAGTTACAAAGTAGTATAATTAGCATAGTTGATTAGCATAGTTTGGGGTGGCAGGTAGCCTACTGGTTAGTGTTGGACTAGTAACCGGAAGGTTGCAAGATCAAATCCCCAAGCTGATAAGGTAAAAAAAAATATTTATAAAATCTGTCGTTCTGCCCCTGAACAAGGCCGTCATTGACAATAAGAATTTGTTCTTAACTGACTTACCTGGGTAAATAAAATAAAAAATATATGTTTGGTTTTTTAGTCTGTGGCTCTGGGAAATATCGGTCTAAGCAAAATGATTCCAAGACATCACTGTCTGTTAGTCAGTAGGATAGATGGACCGATGCATATAGATTGATGAACAGATGAAGTGGCAGAAATAGAGTAGTACCCTAACAGTTGCCAATCTTGTCCCATCAGACATCAACGAGTGCCAGTCGTCGCCCTGCGCGTTCGGCTCCACCTGCGTCGACGAGATCAACGGCTACCGCTGCCTGTGTCCACCAGGGAGGGCCGGCCCCAGGTGCCAAGAAGGTAAGACCTCTACCCTTCATGTGTTCCTTTGGAGCCTAGGCTCATACTGTCTTCAATAAATACATTTTCCATCATAATCATCCCTGTTGGATTCTGCCATGACAATGGACTGTATCTTAGTCAGTAACTTGGTCTGAATTTTTGTTCCTTGTGCTATAGCTCTTTAGGTGCTGTTTACCTAACTATAAACAGGACATCAGATAAACAATGTATAAGTGCACGGTACAATAGCTTTATTACCATAAAAATCACAAGAACCCAAGTCTTAACAAGAGTCAATGTAGGTGTAAACCGTCAACCTGAATAAAACACAATGCATCTATGATTTTGGGCATCTATAGCAAATGTTTCAGGTTCAATCTTGAGAGACTAAAATGGCCACCTCTTGCTTTGCAGTTACTGTGAGACCCTGTGTTGTCAACAGTCTAGTGGCTGTGGATGGGACCAAATGGGATGACGATTGCAACACCTGCCAGTGCCACAATGGGAAGGTCACCTGTACAAAGGTACGAAACCACAGGTTTTATGACAAGCTTTTTTTCTTTGTACCATATTAAATACCCATTGTGATGTGAGCTAACGATGCAATTAATGACCACAAATTATCACCATCACTGACCACAGTTAACCACATTCCTGTCTCCCTCCAGATCTGGTGCGGTCCCAAATCCTGCCGGATCCACAGTAAAAGTCACAGCGATGGCGAGTGCCCAGTTGGTCAGACGTGTGTGCCCGTCAGGGACGAGCGCTGTTTCGTCAAGCCATGTCCCAGCCAGGGCGAGTGTTGGTCGGCCTCCCACAGTCTCCCGCCCCATACAAAGTGCCACCCCGAGAGCAACTGTGCCAACGTCACCTTCACCTTCAACAAGGACACCATGCCACAGGTGAGTTGGTGCAAGCCACATCATAGAAACAGTTTATTCAAACTTAAACTAGGAAGTAAATTTAACCAATGGCAAAACATTGTCACATCCAGTTTGGCAGTATTTCTTATACATTGGTAAGACTTGGAGCAGTATACAGTTTTGGATAAACTGTGATTTTGATACTTGTGAACTTATACATGGAACCTTTTGACATCTCTGTGTGTGTGGCAGGGCTTGACTGTTGAGCACATCTGCGTTGAGCTACGGAGTCTGTATGTGGTGAGGAACCTCTCGTCGGAGTACTCTGTGTCCATGACATGCGAGCCATCGGCCACCACCAACAACGAGATCAATGTAGCCATTGTAAGTACCTTTTTGGCTCAATTTTGCCCTCAATTCCATGATTATCAAGAACAAGCAAATGGCCGTTTTGAAACACTAGTCATTTAACAGACACTCATCCTAAGAATAACTACATTCGCACAAGGATTAATTTGTCCTGTTTCTCACAGTATACTTAATATTATTTTAATGCGATATGGAAGTTAGTTTACTTTATTTTACTTGTATGAAGAACATCTCAATTATTATTTATTTTTTAGTCAACGGAGGACCCCAGACGAGGTAAGGCCCCTATCAAGGAGATCACGGACAAATTCATAGACCTGGTCAGCAAGCGAAACGGAAACAGCACTATCATCACAGCCATTGTTGAAGTCCGTGTCCAGAGGAGGCAGACCCACAGCCCCAATGGTGAGAGCACAGGACACAGGCAGCCATTTATTTTGCAAAGACATTGACCTTCACTAGTGGTGGGATGGTTGTATGTACCTCGGTTTGAAAAATTCCTGAATGTTTTCCAGAAATCCTGGTTGAAGGATTTGGGGAGTTTTGCAGTTGAAGTGTTAATGGGAAGAGGGAGAATATCACATTGCTGCTGTCAACTTCTGCTTAGAGTATAGTTTTTGATATTCTAGTCTCCCTCGTTTGTTCTAGTCTTCTATAACTGACGCCTTCCCTCCCTCCATTTCTCCTTCCAGCAGACTACTTGGTCCCCCTGCTGGTGTCCGTAGTCATCGTCATCTGGCTCCTGGCTGTGGCCTCTGCGTTTATCTGGTGCCTCAAGCGGCGCCGGAAGCCCAGCACCCACACGGGTGTCAGCACCCAGTCGACGTCCCCTGCGACGACCGCCGAGGACACAAACAACGCAGTCAACAACGTGCGTGAGCAGCTCAACCAGATCAAGAACCCCATCGATAAACACGGTCCGACCAACGGCCTACCCCCAGTTAAAGAACACCCCAACCACTATCACTACGAGGACAAGAACTCTCTTACCAACGGCAACATTAGAACAAACAACTCCGACGTGGGTAGCCACCATTCGGATGACGAGGAGTCTGAGAAGAGGCTTCAGAAGGCTAGGTTCCCCAGGCAGACGCCGTATACTCTAGTGGACCGGGAGGAGCGGAGCCCACAGCCACTCAGCACGGCCGGCAAAAACCCCAACTGGACTAACAAACAGGATAACAGAGACTTGGAGTCGACGCAGAGCTTAAACCGAATGGAATTCATTGTATAGCGCACAGCTTGGTGACCTTGGCCCGACCACTTCAACCAGTTTATCATTGTTGGAAGGTCAACTGAGGGGCGCTCCAAAGTTGTTGATACTGTTGTCATATTTTTGAATCAAAAAGTTGTGATTTACCCTTCACAAAGAAGACAAATTTCCATGTGTTTAATTTATGTTTCGACAAGCTGGCTTACACTGGCAATAATGGTTGGCTGTGGTTTGGCTGGATTTCCGGGTGCTGCGTTTGCTTGCAGTCTTTTGCAAAACCAGTTAACTTCGAGGCAGCACTTCTGTAAATAGAGATATCGATGTACGTGTAAGAACATCTCTACGTTGTTCGGTAAGCTGCTGCCGAAGGCTTTTTGCAAGCTTTTTCCCGGTAGTCTTGTGTACGATGAATATTAATGTGGGTTTAGCCTCGTAACTGGTTTTGTAGTTGTACGCGCTTCCGCATCACCATACCACAGCAACTAACAAAAAAATATAATTTATTTTTGTTTGGGGCAGGTTGAGTCTGTCAGCAGTTGCTGCCGATATGAAGAATTTGTGTCAATGTAGAATGTTGTATAGATCTGTAAATATTTTTTTTTATTAATCATTGTTTATATTTGATTTATTAACTTAATAATCAAGAGCCTTAAAATATCATTCCTTTTATTTATATGCATTGTTTAGATTTGAAGGTTTGACAGCTTTGTAAGCTTACAACTTCCTTATTTTTGAAAATATTGTTTCAATAAATAGTCGGGTCCAAAAGTATTTGGACATTGAATATTTTTGTTTTGTTCTGTGGATTTGAAGGTTAAAGTGCAGATGGTCGGTCAGCTTTATTTTGAGGATATTTTCATCGATACATTTTTTTTTTTTTTCACCTGGTCTCCCCATTTTCAAGGAACCAAAAGCATTTGGACAAATCCACGTATGTGTATTAAAGTAGTTAAAAGTTTAGTATTTGATCCCTTATTCCTAGCATGCAATGACTACATCAAGGTTGTGACTCTACAAACTTGTTGGATGCGGTTACAGTTTGTTTTGTTTCAGATAATTTTGTGCCCAATAGAATTGAGTGATAAGTAATATCCCGTGTGGCTCAGTCTGGTGCTTGTAACGCCAGAGTTGTGGTTTCGATTCCCATGGATGGACCAGCACAAAATAGTACGAAAATGTATGCACTCACTACTGTACGTCGCTCTGGTTAAGAACGTCTGCTAAATGAATTAAATGTTAATGTAATGTCATTTTGGAGTCACTTTTATTGTAAATAAGAATAGAATATGTTTCTGAACACTACATTAATGTGGATGCTACTATGATTACAGATAATCCTGAATGAATCGTGAATAATGATGAGTGAGAAAGTCGGAGGAACAAAGATCATACCCCAAGACATGCTGACCTTTCACCACTACCAATAATGGGAGAATAGCATCTTTCGGAAGGGTATGATGTTTATGCCTCAACTTTCTCACTCAATTTTGTTCATGATTCATTCACAATTTTCTGTAATCATGGTAGCATCCACATTAATGGATGGAAACACCCTCAAATTAAAGCTGACAGTCTGTAATTTAACCTCAGTCATTGTGTAATTTCAAATCTAAAGTGCTGGAGTACAGAACCAAAACATCAACAATGTTTCACTGTCCAAATACCTTTCGATCTCCACTTTGTTTCATAAATGCCAAAAGTGTTCTTGAAAGAATAGTTTATTTTTTAACAATTTGGATGGGCATTTTTGTCCCCCAAAAAACAACCTGTTTTTGTACGATGTCTGTTTGAAACCATTTCTATGGTAGTTTTGCCAGGACTCTTTTGTAAGTACTTAAATGTAAGTGGGATGGCAGGGGAAAGGACTAAATCACATGGAGGATGATTCTGCTGCTGCAGGGTCATTTGAATCAACTAAATGTGGCAGACTCATTGCTTGCCAATTAAATACTTTTAAGGGAACAACTTTTTTTTTGTAAGCTTGACATTTGCATGTACAGCATAAAATGTGTCAATGACAGGACAAAAATTATATTCCTAGATACTTTGGGAAAGATTTACCTGTTTTTGATGTATTTGTGATTACTTTGCATATTATTTGCATATATGGTAATTAACTAATACATGGTGGAATCGGTTTTGTGTGCCCTGGGTGGGTGGCGATTTCAATGGAATGGTCTGCAATGAGCAAACTCGGGTCACCGGGCCATGCAAAACGAACTCGACCAATGAGATACTTGAAGAGAGGAGGTCCAATAAGAACACTGTAGAACTGTCATGTGACACACAGCCTTTCTAGATCAGAGACCACAAGGCTGTAAACTTTTAATATAATTTTTTGTTTACCCTTAAGATCATGATATAAGAGAAAGTATTTGTGTACATTTCACTTTAGTGTGTTAAGAACTTGAGAATTAAAGTATTTTGGGGGGGAGCAGTGGTTCCTGGCAAGTCTTTGTTTTGTTTTGGAAAGTAATATTTATTAAAATATTTTGTACAAAAACCGATGAGTGTGTTTTCCATTGCTTTCTGAGGCAAAGGGTCTGTCTGGTGGCATAAGTCGGCGGGTATAGACTAGACAACATGCCGGGTGAGCCGCATTTGCTGTTGAGTGTCAAACAATGACTACTTTGTCTGAGGCTCGACCATCCCTGTCCTCTCACACATGCACGAACAGTCTCAGCAGACCCGTGAGAGAGTTTAAAAGGCCTGTACACAGCCCTAACCTGCGTGGGAACAAGCCTGTCTTTCACCTAAATAAACAGCATGAGACACTTGCAAATGCATTTATAGAGGAATCACTCCAAATGGAAACAAACAAGCAAGCTTTTTTCTGCCACTTAACTTTGAGATTTGTCTCTACCTATTACGCTGTGGTTGAAAAATTGGAAAGTAGCAATTGTGTGTTTTTATTTAAGCAATAAGGCACAAGGGGTTGTGGTATATGGCCAATATACCACGGCTAAGGGCTGTTTTTTGGCACAATGCGGCGTGCCTGGACACAGCCATTAGCCGTGGTATATTGGCCATATACCGCAAACCCCCGAGGTGCCTTATTGCTATTATAAACTGGTTTCCAACGTAATTAGAGCGGAAACAAGAAACGTTTTGTCATATCCGTGTATAAAGTCTGATATACCACAACTGTCAGCATTCAGGGCTTGAACCACCAAGTTTATAATTAAAATTATGCAAATTACACACTTTGTCATTGGGAGGAGAGTGATAGACTACTTCTCATACAAAATGGAGTCTGACATGAGTGAGTCTTCAGGATTTTTTTGATTATTTGGGGTATAAACAGAGAATGGATATTTAGTCTTTTCGGGATTGCGACCTGCCCTGTTATTATTTTGGGATGCAAAACTTGAGTTCATCATTCCCAACTCTCAAACTATGTCCTAAATGGCACGCTATTCCTTATATAGTGCACTTATGTTTGTATTGACTCTGTCTACTTAGTAGTGCACTTTATAGGGAACAGGGTGCCATTTGGGATGCACACTCTCTCCACCACTGTGGTCTCAGCTGACACCCAGCCAACGAATGCCAATTCCTCTCTTCCTGGTTTCTCAGCCAGTGAGAGACTCAGCAAAATGTGCTTTTCTTGCCCCTGTCTCACTTTAAAGGGGGTGAGGTTTGTGGGTGGTTGGGTGTGTATCTGTGTCTTTGTTTATGCATATGCGTGTTTGTGTGTCTATTTATGCTGCTGGTGTATGTATGAACGGAAGCTCTATCAAAACATTCATGACACACCCTACCCTGTCTTGTCCTCGGCCCCTATAGTCCTGTATAAAACCCGGGACAACCCAATTGATCCCATGTCTGATATTGACATTGGGAAACCCATTTCATGGTTACTAGGTCATGAAATCAAAACCACTCTGTGTACTTCCCACAAGGTCGGTAGAAAGCGGCTGTTTCAGGGTTTTCAGACAGATTTTCAGCCCACGTGGGGACTCTGCTCAGGTGACTTTTTATGCTTGCTACATTAGGTTACACCAGGTTTTTTTTTTTTAACTGTGTAGAAATGAAAATGGACCTACAGTTTCTTGACTATGTCCAGCTTGCTAATAATCACCCAAATGAAAGCTAGACAGTCATTAGCATTGAAAAAAATAATAATAATATGGATAGATTTTGACGAGGAAATATATGTCACGCCTTGGTCATTGTATCTTGTGTTTTTGTTATATGGTTAGGCCAGGGTGTGACATGGGTTTATGTTGTATTTCGTATTGGGGTTTGTATTAATTGGGAGTGTGTATTATTAGGGGTGTGTCTAGTTAGGCTTGGCTGCCTGAGGCGATTCCTAATTGGAGTCAGCTGATTCTCGTTGTCTCGTTGTCTCATTCTCACTCAGGTAGCCTGAGTGCGCGTTGTATTTTGTGGGTGATTGTACCTGTCTCTGTGTTAGTCACCAGATAGGCTGTAATTAGTTTCACTCGTTTGTTTTCATTTTCAGTTATTTCATGTACCGCTATTATCTTCATTAAAAGTCATGAGTAACCTACACGCTGCATTTCGGTTTGACTCTTCAAACAACAGACGAACTACGTTACAGAATCACCCACCACCATTCACAGACCGAGCAGCGTGGGAACTGGCAGGATCTGAAGTTGGACGTTATGGACAACAGAAGCAAGGAGTATACTACGTGGGAAGAAATCGACAGGTGGGCGGCCGACCCAGAGCGAGTGCAGGAGCCCGCCTGGGATTCCCTACAGCAATGCGAAGAGGGCTATACACGTCCCTACAGCAATGCTAAGAGGGCTATACACGTATGGAATCGAAAAGGAAAGCACGGTTATACAGAGCGAAAACCGAAGGTAACGGGGAAAGCGCAGAGAGAGAGTGGCTGAGTCAGGAATCAGACCTGAGCCTACTCTCCCTGTTAATCGTGAAGAGCAGTTGCAATGGGAGAGACTGCATCATTTGGAGATTTGGACATGGGAGGAGGAATTAGACGGTAAAGGACCCTGGGCGCAGCCGGGAGAATATCGCCGTCCCAATGAGGAAATAGAAGCAGCTAAAGCGGAGAGGCGCAAGTATGAGGAAGCACGGCGACGCGGTTGGAAACCGGAAAGTCACCCCCCAAAAAAATATTGGGGGGGGCTAAAAGGGAGAATAGTTATGCCAAGGTAGGAGACCTGCGCATACTCCCTGTGCTCACCATTGGGCTAGAGAGACCGGGCAGGCACCGTGTTAAGCTATGGAGCGCACGGTGTTTCCAGTGCGGGTGCAGAGCCAGCTGCGACACATACCAGCCCTTCCTATTTGCCGGGCTAGAGTGGGCATCGAGCCAGGTAAGATTGGGCAGGCTCGGTGCTCAAGAGCTCCAGTGCGCCTGCACGGTCCGGTCTATCCAGAGCCACCTCTACACACCAGTCCTCCGGTAGCAGCTCCCCGCACCAGGCTTCCTGTGCGTGTCTTCGCGCCAGTACCACCAGTTCCAGCATCACGCACCAGGCCTCCAGTGCGCCTCGCCTGTTCAGCACAGCCAGTGCTTTTCTCCCCTCCTGTGCTATCGGAGTCTCCAGCCTGTTTAGCGCAGCCAGAGCCTTTCTCCTCTCCTGCGCTGCCGGAGTCTCCTGTCTGTCCAGCGCCACCAGTGCTCCCAGTCGGCCCAGCGCGTCCAGTGCGCCTCGCCTGTTTAGCGCAGCCAGAGCTTTTCTCCTCTCCTGCGCTGCCGGAGTCTCCTGTCTGCCCAGCGCCGCCAGTCGGCCCAGCGTCACCAGTCTGCCAGGATCCACCAGGAGTGCCAGTCTGCCAGGATCCGCCAGAAGTGCCAGTCTGCCAAGATCTTCTAGATCGGCCAGACAACCTGAATCATCCAGTTCCACCAGCCAGCCAGCATTTACCGGAGCCTACTACCTGCCTGAGCTTCCTCTCAGTACTGAGCTTCCTCTCAGTACTAGGCTTCCTCTCTGTACTGGGCTCCCTTTCAGTACCGGGCTGCTTCGGTCCCGGGCTGCCCCTCTGTCCCGAGTTGCCCCTCTGTCCCGAGTTGCCCCTCTGTCCCGAGCTGCCCCTCTGTCCCGAGCTTGCCCCTCTGTCCCGAGCTGCCCCTCTGTCCCGAGCTGCCCCTCTGTCCCGAGCTGCCCCTCTGTCCCGAGCTGCCCCTCGGTCCCGAGCTGCCCCTCGGTCCCGAGCTGCCCCTCGGTTATGTGGGGATCAGGGTGAGGACTATTAGGCCATGGTCGGCGGGGAAGGTGGATTATCCTAGGACGCGAAGGGGAGGAACTAGGACATTTATGGAGTGGGGTCCGCGTCCCGAGCCAGAACCGCCACCATGGACAGACGCCCACCCGGACCCTCCCTATGCTCTTGAGGTGCGTCCCGGAGTCCGCACCTTAGGGGGGGGGGGGGTTCTGTCACGCCCTGGTCATTGTATCTTGTGTTTTTGTTATATGGGTAGGCCAGGGTGTGACATGGGTTTATATGTTGTATTTCGTATTGGGGTTTGTATTAATTGGGAGTGTGTATTATTAGGGGTGTGTCTAGTTAGGCTTGGCTGCCTGAGGCGATTCCTAATTGGAGTCAGCTGATTCTCGTTGTCTCGGATTGGGAACCATATTTAGGTAGCCTGAGTGTGCGTTGTATTTCGTGGGTGATTGTACCTGTCTCTGTGTTAGTCACCAGATAGGCTGTAATTAGTTTCACTCGTTTGTTGTTTTCATTTTCAGTTATTTCATGTACCGCTATTATCTTCATTAAAAGTCATGAGTAACCTACACGCTGCATTTCGGTCTGACTCTCTTCAAACAACAGACGAACTACGTTACAATATAACCAATTCTCAATGCGGCCCTTCAGATCTCATTGAAGACTGAATGCGTCCCCCAGGGCAAAATGAGACATCCCTGCATTTACAGAGGTAAAGTAGGTTTTATATCAGACACTCGACAGACAATCGCCGTTAGCCTATTTAAACCGAATACCTTACTGTGACATGCTTACTTACAAGCCCTTAACCAACAATGCAGTTAAGAAAAATAAGAGTTAAATGTTTTTTCTAAATCATTTTCAGTAAAAAAATAAAAGAGCAACAATAAAATAATAACGAGGCTATATACAGGGGGTACCACTACCAAGTCAACGTGTGGGGGTACAGGTTAGTCGAGGTAATGTCTACATGTAGGTAGGGGTAAAGGGACTATGCGTAGATAATAAACTGCGAGTAGCAGCAACTTCAAAAAAGTGGAGGGGGGGGGGTGTCAATGCAAATAGTCCGGGTAGCCATTTGATTAGCTGTTCAGCAGTCTTATGGCTTGGGGGTAGAAGCTGTTAAGAAGCCTTTTGAACCTAGACTTGGCGCTCCAGTACCGCTTGCCGTGCGGTACCAGAGAGAACAGTATATGCCTAGAGTGGCTGGAGTCTTTGATCATTTTTAGGGCCTTCCTCTGACACTGCCTGGTATAGAGGTCCTGAATGGCAGGAAGCTTGGCCCCAGTGATGTACTGGGCCGTACGCACTACCCTCTGTAGCGCCTTGCGTCGGAGGCCGAGCAGTTGCCATACCATGTGGTAATGCAGCTAGTCAGGATGCTCTCAATGGTTCAACTTTATAACATTTTGAGGATCTGAGGTCCCATGCCAAATCTTTTCAGTCTCCTGATGGGGAATAAGCATTGTCGTGCCCTCTTCACGACTGTCTTGGTGTGTTTGGACCATGATAATTTGTTGGTGATGTGGGAGGAATTTGAGGAATTTGAAGCTCTCAAGCTGCTCTACCACAGCCCCGTCGATGAGAATGGGGGCGTGCTTGGCCCTCCTTTTCCTGTAGTCCACGATCATCTCCTTTGTCTTGATCACATTGAGGGAGAGGTTGTTTTCCTGGCTTATAGGCTGTCTCATCGTTGTTGGTGAACAGGCCTACCACCATTGTATCATCAGCAAATGTAATGATGGTGTTGGCCATGCAGTCATGGGTGAACAGAGAGTATAGGAGGGGACTAAGCACACACCCCTGAAGGGCCCCCGTGTTTGTTTGTTTAATGTTTTTTTGTGAATTTTACCCCCTTTTTCTCCCCAATTTTGTGGTATCCAATTGTTAGTAGCTACTATCTTGTCTCATCGCTACAACTCCCGTACGGGCTCGGGAGAGACGAAGGTTGAAAGTCATGCGTCATGCGTCATGAATATTGACCTGTTTAAAGGCTACGGCGAGCGTGATCACACAGTTGTCCTGAACAGCTGGTGCGCTCATGCATGCTTCAGTGTTGCTTGCCTCGAAGCGTGCATAGAAGTCATTTAGCTTGTCTGGTAGGCTTGCGTCACTTGGCAGCTCGTGGATGGGCTTCCCTTTGTAGTTCGTAGTAGTTTGCAAAACCTGCCACATCCGACGGGCATCAGAGCTGGTGTAGTAAGATTGAATCTTAGTCCTGTATTTACGTTTTGCCTGTTTGATGGTTCGTCAGAGGGCAGAGCGGGCTTTCTTATAAGCATCCGGTTTAGAGTCCCGCTCCTTGAAAGCGGCAGCTCTAACCTTTAGCTCAGTGCGGATGTTGCCTGTAATCCATGGCTTCTGGTTGGGGTATGTACTTCTGGTTGGGGTATGTGCGTACGGTCACTGTGAGGACCACGTCATCGATGCACTTATTGATGAAGCCGGCATCTGATGTGGTATACTCCTCAATGCCATCGGATGAGTCTCGGAACATATTCCAGTCTGTGCTAGCAAAGCAGTCCTTTAGCTTAGCATCTGCATCTTCTGACCACTTCCATATTGAGCAAGTAACTGGTACTTCCTGCTTAAATTTTTGCTTGTAAGCAGGAATCAGGAGGATAGAATTATGGTCAGATTTGCCAAATGGGGGGCGAGGGAGAGCTTTGTACCCATCTCTGTGTGTGGAGTAAAGGTGGTCTAGAGTTTTTTTCCCCTCTTGTTGCACATGTAACATGCTGGTAGAAATTAGGTTAAATGTATTTGTTTTTCTGCATTAAATTCCCCGGCCACTAGGTGCCCCGCCTCCGGAAGAGCATTTTCTTGTTTGCTTATGGCTTTATTCTGCTCATTGAGTGCGGTCTAAGTGCCAGCATCAGTTTGTGGTGTTAAATAGACAGCTACGAAAAATATAGATGAAAACTCTCTTGGTAAATAGTGTGGTCTCCAGTTTATCATGAGATGAATGTCTCAGTAGGTAGGTTTCCATTCAATTGGCAACACAAATTTTGTGTTTCCACCAAACGGACTAGTTGCATATAAAAATCAGTGCGTGATAATGTAGTGCGCACAAAATGTACTTTATCGCTTAAGTTTTCATGGACCAAATAAAAATCTAAAGTTCAATGTGTTTCCATCGCATTTTCAACTATGGATAGTTTTGTAACGAAAACTGTTAAATAGCGTTAAATAGCAAATGTGCCTATTCTGGGCTTGGTACGTGCACTCTAGGAAACAGTTTAGACACAGGTAGTCTACATGATGAGATTATTATGGATTAGTGATACTTTTTGGGGGCGTCAAAAGTCGGTCAAGCATTGATCATCAAGTCAAGAGAAATGAGCATCAAGATCACCATGCACTTTCACTTTCACCAATCTGTAGCCTAATAAACTGCATGGTTTCCCGAGTCATAGTGGGAGGCCCACACATTTCATTGTGTGACTCCAACTTTACTTCTATATGATGGTTATTATATCAATATTTGCGCATAAAGGAGTTTCCAGACACAAAAAGTTTCTACCATGTCGAGCGAAGGAATTATCTGTCGGCATTTATGAAATTGCACTGAAACTTTTTGCTTCCATTACAGCTGTCTGATTTTTTTTTAAATGGTATGTATGACTTTACTCACATAAAAACTGTGGATGGAAATGTGGTTAATTTAATTTAACATTTTATTCATCTTTTAACTGCAATAAATCAAATCAAAATCAAATCAAATTTATTTATATAGCCCTTCGTACATAACTTTCTTATTGATTGTTACAAAAACCTCAAATAAAATGTAAATGATGAGCAAACGCCTGGCCTACTTTTACAACCTTTGGTTTGCATAAACAGTGATGTGTTTAATCAAATACATCTAATTCTCTTATCCTCAATCCATTTTTCATGGCTTGTCAAAGAAACATCAAAACAAGTGCAAATTATTGTAAAAATGTCCAGCCTACTTTTACAACCTTTGATTTACATAAATTTCGTTTTTATTTGAGAAATGCATTTAAATCTCTTGTTTGCAAAAAAAGCATAAATTGTCATAGAAACATCCAAACAAGTGGTTTGATAGAAATAATCAAATCATACAAAATTGCCTCTAAATCTCTTATCTGCAAAAAACATTTCATGGATTGTCATAGAAACATCAAAAATAAATCCAAATTATTCAAACCCTCAATGGAACTGACGCACGTAATCATCCGCCTCAAAGGCCCTTATAGCAATTGCACTTTCACGCCACCGAACTAAAACATTGGCTTGTGAATGATCCTTTGTAGTAATCAGAGGAATAGAAATTGTTGTCAACGTTTAAATAGGCTAATGGTGAAAGTCAGCTGAATGTCTGGTCTGTTTTACCTCGGTGGGTTACCGTTTGTGAGGAGCAAATGCTGTTGTGGCTGTATTACCAACCTGGTCTCAGAGCATTTCGTATTATTCTGTATGTAAATCCGAGACCCTCATTTAGTATGATAGTTTACATTTTGTATTGTATGTAATCATTTGTGGATGTCCATCACCCATTTCATATGATATGTAACAAATGACAATTGTGATTATATGTTACGAAATTGCGAAAGGTACAATGCCACGAATTGTCAAACATACTATATGTAATGTAAATAAAGGTGAAATTAAAAATATATTTTCTTATGAATTTGCTAAATGTATGATGTATTACGAATCCTAGCTGGGTGGCTAGATGGATAACGTTAGCTAACTGGCAAAGGTTAGCTAGGTGAAGGGTTAAGGTTAGGGTTAAGTTTAGGAGTTAGGTTACAGGTTAAGGTTAGGGGAAGGGTTAGCTAAAAGGGTTAAGGTTAGGGGAAGGGTTAGCTGAAGGGTTAGCTAAAAGGGTTCAGGTTAGGGATGGTTAGCTAACATGTAAATTGGAAAAAAGTTGTAAGTAGTTGAAAAGTTGCTAATTAGCTGAAATGCTAAAGTTGTCCTTGATGAGATTTGAACTCACAACCTTTGAGTTCTATGCTTAACCCTGACCAATCACACTACTTTAGTTTTTTGTCTTATGTAACCATGCCTCACCGAACATATCATACTAATTCAAGAGTTCCGGATTTGATTTTACTATGTTACGTCTAGTCTATGAGACCAGGCTGATATTACAATACTTTAATTGTCACAGAAAAAATATATAAAAAAATATTCTGGTATACTCAATTACAAGAACAAAGCTGTTAAGATGCTCGACATGGCTGGCTTGATGATAAATTAGCTCCTTACATTTTGATAAGGACATCAAACTAAGTCACTTCTTAGCAATGCTTTGGCTGAGAAAAGAGTGGGTTTGAAGTTGTTGAAGGAAAATGCCTACTCAGAAAGATACACACACACACAAACCGCGCCCCTCATAGAGCAGTCTGTGTTATGAAAACACAGTTGTGTGCGTGTGCATGGATTCATGTGCGCAAGTATGTGTGCACTCTTGTGCGTGTGTGGCAGTACATACTGTATGACTCAATCTGGGACAGAGTGTGTGGGAACTGCAGGAGTCGGAGAGAGGAAAGACTCATGATGTCAACTCTCCCTCAGGCTGGAACTCACCCAGAAAGAGAGGGAAGGAGAACGAGAGGAGAGAGAAAGAGAGGGAGGGAGTCATAAACAGCAGACAATGACCATCCTCACTGCCAACAACTGCTTTCAAAGCTTCTGTCTTCCACTTAGCATTTTAAATGTGATTTCACATGGTTTCACAAACACGCCCCATATATTTTTGTAAGCGAGCATCTCTTTTCTTTGTTGGATGAATGAAGCTTGGATGTTGTGGTGTTATATTATGGTTTTGTTATGGTAAAATGTAATGTTATGATGACTTGACTGACCTACATTTCGAAGTGTGGTATTACTGGACTGTATCTCACAGTGAGGTATAAATATTTCTGAAATTGATTACTGAAATGTAATTAAAGCTCACTAAACAAATCAGTAGTAACAATTTCAAACCTGCAAAGGTATCCAAAACAGTATCAAAACAAAGGGTATGTCTGCAAAACACCACTTGAACATTGCCCCACAGTGTTGTTGAATGATAAGTATTGTAATTAAGATAAATACTTAATTATAAACTGAGTGGTTTGAGCCCTGAATTGTGATTGGCTGACAGCTGTGGAATATCAGACCATGTATCATAGGTAGGAGAAAAACGTTTATTTTAAATGATCTAATTACATTGGTAAACAGTTTATAATAGCAATAAGTCACATCGGGGGTTTGTGATATATGGCCAATATACCACGGATAAGGGCTGTGTCCAGGCACTCCGTGTCATGTCGTGTCGTGCATAAGAAACGCCATTAGACGTAGTATATTGGCCATATATCACACCACCTAGGGCCTTATTGCTTAAATATACTTCATGTAGTGAATTAGACCATTTTAATATGATTCGGTTGTATGATTCAGATTATAAAACCTGTTCTAAAAATAGAATTTTCTACCGGATGTGAAATCAAAGGACATTTCGGAAAAAAAACTATAAAATAATATATGTCATCACCGTAGCACGTATTACAG
The DNA here is from genome assembly GCF_021184085.1 of Oncorhynchus gorbuscha. Lineage (NCBI taxonomy): Eukaryota > Metazoa > Chordata > Actinopteri > Salmoniformes > Salmonidae > Oncorhynchus > Oncorhynchus gorbuscha. Next base: position 19,213,423 of record NC_060190.1, on the reverse strand, counting down.
CTAAATCAACAGAAAGAAAGTGAAAATACATCAGGCAGTCATGGCTCATAAGGTCTCTTTCAAGTGAAAATGAGAGCTTTGGTTAAGGAGATGAGAACGTACACGCAACATCAAAGCTCTAGACTTCCGAGAATATCTTACATGTTTGTTTATAACGTATTATACATCAAGGGGGGCCAGTGAATCTACAGTATACAGACTCAGATTAAGTTTAGTCCTGGACATTCAGAGGAGAATCTCCACTGCTTTTTCAGACCAGTATTTGTGTTCATCTGGTTTCCAGGAAACCAGCAGATATTGCAATGAGCAAGATGCAAGACTTCGCTCCCACACAGTCACACACAGTATCTGCGCATGTGCACGGGTTCTCTTCTCGCTTTTAGAACATGGTAGCCACACAGTTGTGGGGGGGGGGGGAATCCCGAAATTAAAGAGAACTTAATAGAAAATGACTGAAGTAAAATATAAATAAAATAGTGAAGTACAGATACCCCCCCAAAAAACGACTTAAAGATGCACTCCACAACTTTTGTATAATTTCAGCCAGTAGTTTTGAAAGTGGTGTTCACGAACCAAAACGGGTCACCATTTTTTGTGAACCATGTCATCCAATTGTGTACTACATCATCCATTTCATGTGATATGTTACAATTTTGCAATTTGTATGATACAACATGAATTTTCCAATGTGTGTGATATGTTACAAATCCAGTCAAGGATAAGTCAAGTCTAGTCTTGGGTCATTGATTGAATGTTTTTTTTCTAATTTGGGAGACTTTGAGAGGTTCTGGACCGCTTCCGACTGACTGATTTTGTCGCTCTGTGAATGTTGTAGGGTGCCGTGCCTTTTAGTGCCAAAAAAGCCCAATCTGTCTGCTCTCCACTCTCACTCTCTCAGTGGAAATGACTTTATGTGTCAGGTTTCAGGCATGACATTTGCATAGGGTGTGATGTGTCATTTTCGGGCCTTTCCACACAAGGAACTATTTCCTGTGCCTGTGAAACAAAAGCTGTCTTTGGAATAGTGCGTATTAAAGGGGAGAGTCTAGCAGATGCATGAAACAACAGTAGTTTTATCTCCTTGTGATGTTCTCAGCCGGATTTAGAGCTCTCAACATGGAAAAAAAAGGAAACAATTGAATAGAATTTAAAACAAGACCACTTTCTCTTGGTCCCAGACAGACGGGTCTGGACAAATTTGAATAGTGTCTCTGCACCATTCAACTAGCCTGTACCCCTGCACACTGACTCGGTACCGGCGCCCCCTGTATATAGCCTCGTTATTGTTATTCTTATTGTGTTACTTTTTATTGTAGTCTACTTGGTACATTTTTTATTCTTCTTGAACTGCACTGTTGGTTAAGGGCTTGTAAGTAAACATTTCACAGTAAAGTCTACACTTATTGTATTCTTCTCATGTGACAAATAAAGTTTGCTTTGATTTGTTTAGGAGAAAATTCTCTGTCGTCAGTTATATGGAATAGTGATAATATTGTATTGTAATTTAGTATGATCATGTTTATTTGACAGTTATAAGGTGACATCTTATAGTAAATGGTTTATAATTGTATTGTTGCTGTATTTAGAAAGCATTTCAGTAATTTCAAGCCCTATTGCTCACTTTTAGTTAAATATAAAAATAAAAATGTAAATATTGTATGATTATTCATATATTCTTTAAAATATTTGTACCATGTCCTCAAAAATGAGTACACCTCAGCAATGTATAACTATGTTTACCAGAAAGGTGAGTTCCTGACCTTTCTCAATCTATGTAACATTACCAGTTATTGTTTATGGCCATCTTATGAAAAAGTATTACGTTTGAGTATGTCTATTTAAGTGGAAATCTACATTTTGCCCTATTATTCAAGAGGTAACCTCTGACCTGCATGATGTCAATCCACTCCTTCTTTCACAGTCTCAATTCATCTTTTAGCAAGTCCTCTCTCCACCTCCTCAACCATATTGGAGGAGAAGGTCCAAGGACCCTCCCCTTGAAACTTCTCCTCCAATATGTTTTGAGAAGGAGTTGAGGACAGAGAATGTGACGCATTGAGGAAAGATTAATTGAGAGGAGACAGTTTCACCTTAGAGTTACCTTACATTCAGTGCATTCAGAAAGTGTCCATCCCCCCATACCACTTATTCCGCATTGTGTTGTGTTACAGCCTGAATTCAAAATTGATGTAATTTTTCTTCTCACCCATCTACACACAAATACCCCTTAATGACAAAGTGAAAACATGTTTTTAGAAATGTTTGCAAATGTATCAAAAATTAAATAAAGAAATATACATAAGTATTCACACTCCTGAGTCAATACTTTGTGAAAGCATCTTTGGCAGCAATAACAGTTGTGAGTCTTTCTGGGTAAGTCACTAAGAGCTTTCCACACCTGGATTGTGCAACATTTGCCCATTATTCTTTTCAAAATTCTTCAAGCGCACTCAAATTGGTTGTTGATCATTGCTAGACAACCATGTCCACCATAGATTTTCAAGTAGATTTAAGTCAAAACTGTAACTCAGCCACAAGATTTGGCATTTCAGGTTATTGTCCTGCTGAAAGGTGAATCTCCCAGTGTCTTGTGGAAAGCAGACTGAACCAGGTTTTCCTCTAGGATTTTGCCTGTGCTTAGCTTGTTAAAGCTATGAGTATTTATAACGTCTTAAAACTGTGTTTATAAAACCGTTAACATTCCTGTAACACTTAACTTAAAAGGATCATTGAACTAAAACACATCATCACAGTTTTTGCTCTGCAGTAAACGTGACTGATGACATGCACACTTTGGAATAATGAACAAAAAACAAAAATATTGTTTTTGAGTGAACTATCCTTTTAAAGCCTGCAGGTGAAATGTATTATGATGCGTTATAATGTAGAGTTATAATTGCCATGAGGATGTATGACCCCCTTATAAGGTCTGATAACCATCCCGTAATTAAACTTCTTATTATGTAAACATCCTGACACGGAACTTGGTGATGGAACACTTTTTCTCAAAACCCCTATCCAATGAAGGCTAACCACACAGGTTGCTAAGCCACAGGAAATCCTGGTACATACATAGATTTTGAGACCGCACCCCATTCAAGGTGATAATTGACCGTACGTCAATTATCACCCTGCAGGAGGAAGACTCTAAGGAACGTTAGAGGAGTGTATATTAGCAACGTTAGCAATGCGTTGAATGAAAACGTAACCTTGGAATGGGTGGAGATATTTCAAATCAATCTAGGCGTAAGAAGACTACAACAGAAATAAGTCTTTGTGTTTTATCTTCAATAATTTTGATGCATTTTTGCTTCCTGCTGGAGCAGTTTTATATACACTCAGTGGCCAGTTTATTAGGTACACCCATCTAGTACCGGGTCAGACCCCGTTTGCCTCCAGAACAGCAGGAATTATTCTGGGAATGGATTCTACAAGGTTTGGCGTTTAAACGTTACTCAATTGGTATCAAGGGACCTAATGTGTGCCAGGAAAACATTCCCCACACCATTACACCACCGCCACCAGCCTGTACCGTTGACACCAGGCAGGATGGGCCCAAGTCCGGACTCTGCCATCATCATGACGCAATAGGAACCGTGATTTGGACCAGGCAATGTTTTTCCACTCCTCAATTGTCTAGTGTTGGTGATCATGTGCCCAAAGGAGCCGCTTCTTCTTGTTTTTAGCTGATAGGAGTGGGACCCGGTGTAGTCGTCTGCTGTAATAGCCCATCCGTGACAAGGACTGATGAGTGGTGCGTTCCAGGATGCCGTTCTGCACACCACTGTTGCACTGCGCCGTTGTTTGCCTGTTATCTTGCACGATTCTGGCCATTCTCCTTCAACCTCTCATCAAAGTGCTGTTCTCGCCCACAGGACTGCCTCTGACTGGATATTTTTTTTGTCTCAACATTCTCTGTAAACTCTAGACACTGTTGTGCATGAAAAGCCAAGGAGGCGGGCCGTTTCTGAGATACTGGAACCGGCACGCCTGGCACAGACGATCATACCACGCTCAAAATCGGTTAGGTCACTCGTTTTGCCCATTCCAACGTTCAATCGAACAGTAACTGAATGCCTCGATGCCTGTCTGCCTGTTTTATAGTATATAACAAGCCATGGCCACGTGACTCAGAGTCTGTAGGAGCGAACCATTTTCGTGAACGGGGTGGTGTAACTGGCCACTGAGTCTATATTTTTAATTGTCAAATATATTGAGTCAAAAGTCTCTGAGAATCCTAAATAATGAATCATTCCCAAGTCATTCCGAGTCCTGTTTTTCCCGAGAACACCGCCCGTCAGGTGTGGCAGGATTCGGGATGTCATCATCTGCGTCTATTACTTCCATTTAAGGAGCTCCTGGGGCTTTACTGGAAGAAGATCACACACACACTGACACACACTGACACACACTGACACACCCAACCACGTCTGCAGTCTCAGACACCCACCTACACACGCCTTGGTTGGACACATACACACAGACACAGACAATTAGACAAACATGCAAGTGCACGCACACATTTCGAGACATACACACACACACACACACACCATTTCCCATGTATCCGTCATGGCACAGCTGTTAGTATAATGCTTTACCTGCCATTACAAGTATATGGGTGTAACCTGTGTGAGCAGACAAAAGGCTGGGAACCTATCTGAAATACGTTTCTCTGTTTGGTTGCTAGAAATATATTATGCACAGAATAATTGAATAATGTAAGATTAATTTATCTAACCCCAACAGGTATAATGCACAATGATACAATCATAATGCATTGTAAGACTTGTCATAAGCATGTATGAACAACTTTACCATGTCGATAAGGAGTAGCAGATAGTGTGTAGCATATAACACTATGGACTGGTTTCCCAGACACAGATTAAGCCTGCCAGAGAACCTGAGGGGGGCCGAAACTGTGGACATTTGAAAAGAGATCTTAAAACACACCTTTGTAGCTTTGCATTTCCTTAGCGTGCTTTTTAGTCATTCAGTTTTTCTTGTTATTCTTTTCTTTTTTCTCTCTTTTGTTTGTTGTGTAGTAAATATTTCACTGTTTATTTTCATTGTTTCTATTTGGGGGTTTTTCCGTTTTTTATTCGTTTTTCTGTGACGCCCATTGTGTTGCATTCCATGTCTGAAATGTGCTGTATAAACAAAGCTTGATTTGATTTAGCCCCTGACTAAAAAAGGCTGCTCAATGGCTAATCTCCAGTGAAAGTTGGGTTTGAACTGCAAATGTAAAGTCCCGACATGAACTGGAATCATGCATTGATGCCAGCAGGATATTTGCACGTAAATTCAAGTAACAGTCCTTGTCTTTATCCCAACTTCCCAAGTCAAAGATTCCACTCCTAACAACTACCATATGTCGCTCGCTGTACTCTGGACCTGTCCAGTTGTGTGGTCCGTCACTCTAAAATGAAAGGACCAACCTGCTAGTTGAGTCACCCACACCAGGTTCATACAAGTTTGCGTGTGTGTGTGTGTGTGTGTGTGTGTGTGTGTGTGTGTGTGTGTGTGTGTGTGTGTGTGTGTGTGTGTGTGTGTGTGTGTGTGTGTGTGTGTGTGTGTGTGTGTGTGTGTGTGTGTGTGTGTGTGTGTGTGTGTGTGTGTGTGTGTACGTGTATCTGCCTGACTAGGTGCTACTGCTGAGTGAAAATGGCTCAGAACTATTGCTTTCTACTGCACTTTCTCTATTCTGGTAGAGTCTGGTTGTATGTAAACAGTATGGTGTGACACCACCGGGCACTTCTGTGGTCGTCTGCCCAGGGCCTCGGGCCGCTAAACCTAGAGTTAAGTCTCGCAGAATTCTGGGAAATGTAGTTGGCGTGGCCACCAAGCCACTGCATGCATAATATAGCCCAGTCATCATACTATACTCATAAGCAGTGTTGACATTTAACTGCAATAAAAACGTTGAAGCATGCTAAGAATTTGTGGTACTGAGTTTAGTCGTGGGAGGGATATGTTCCGTTTACATACTATAAGCAGCTTTTATGAAGTCTTGGATGCATATGCTTTTCATTTTCTTTCGCAAAACAGCTGAAGGGGGGGGGGGGGTTCTCCCAGGGAGCCATACAAGCTAGAACCACCACTGCATGGCATGGTATGACATGACATGGTTTGGTTTGGTCTGAGGTATTGTGTGGTAAAGTATGGTTCAACTTTGCTGTCTCTGAACACGAGGTAAAAATAACTTGAATAGGAGGTATCCATTTCCCTTCTCTGACCACCCCAACAGCTATGCTAGATCCCCCTGCTACAGGGAATGATTACTTCTGGAAGTGGGGGTGGTTTGTGTGTGTCTGAGTGTGTGTGGGTTTGGGTAGGTGTGTGTGTGTGTGTGTGTGTGTGTGTGTGTGTGTGTGTGTGTGTGTGTGTGTGTGTGTGTGTGTGTGTGTGTGTGTGTGTGTGTGTGTGTGTGTGTGTGTGTGTGTGTGTGTGTGTGTGTGTGTGTGTGTGTGTGTGTGTGTGTGTGTGCGTGCGTGCATGGGTGGGTGCATGGGTGGGTGCAAAGTAAACACTTGTGTGAGTGTGTGTCTGGTGGCATTTTGTAAACATGACTCTATCCAAACAGCTCCAGGTCATGGGGCTGGGGCGAGCCCCAATGCTGGGCAGTGTGGAAATGAGTTAAATGACCTTGGGGAACCACGGTAGAGGAGGGGGAGGAGGCTGAAGTGAATCAAAGCCAATACTTTTGACCATTAGCAGCAAAAGCAGTATTGTCACGGTGGAGTTGCTCTTTCCTCGATTTCCACGCTCTGCTCTCTCCCTCCCCGCATTTTGAAATCTAATCCTCTGGCAAGACCTGAAGAGCCTGTCGATATCGAATTATCCAAATTGGAAAATGTGCTCCGATTCTAACGGAACGTTAGTGTTCCAACTGCGTGAGACTAATATCTTCATCTGATTTGAATTGAGAGAAGAATTTGTTCGGGGGGGGGGGGGTGCATACTTGAATGTCATTAGCTTGTTTTGTGTGTTTTTCTTTCTTTTCGACCAAATAAAATGAACTCGCTCATGTTGTTGCTGTTGCACTGGGGGATCAAGAGCTGTGTTTGCAATTGACATGGAGGGCTTTCAATATGAGCCTTAGATTAAAAAGAAAGAGCAAATGTAAGAGGGCACTGAAATTCCTGGTACTTATGTACTTCTTAAGTTGTTTTATCACCTATTTCACATTAGCTCTATAAACACTTCCTCGCTTTAATACTTTAACACTTGAACCCTTACATTCAACTCTGCAAACCTCTCCTTCTCTCTGTCTATTGTAAACCTATCGAGGACCGCTTGTTATTTTCCACCAGGGGTTCCAGCCAAGGGAATGGCTTAAGCCCTCACAAGACTGCCAAGCTGGGAGTCAGCAGTGCCGCACCGTGCTGTGCTGAATACTGGGGCTGCTCTGAGGGGATAGCCGTCTCCCACGGATATTAGTGACCATTCATCCAGGAGCCTGGGAAAGTGGCTGCGAGTCGTGCCTCTATCAGGGACCAGCCGAGGGCCCTGGCAGGTGTTCCACTCCCCAGTCCCAAGCAGTGATCCCCCACCCCCACCCCCCATTGGCACCTGGTGACTAGTCCCAAGCCTTTGGCGCTGGTCAGTCAGATGATCAATCCCTGCAAAGGATGGTTAGGTCAGGTGTTGCTATCTGGTCTTGTTAAAAGTTTTTTTTTGCAAGGTAGTTGACCAAGTAGCTCACCAGTGTTGTATTCATGAGTTTGCACCGTAGCAAAACAGTTTGCAGTAAAAAACGAAAAATATTTTCTTATTGAACAAATGTAGGTAGCTCCCTCCCTGTTTCAGCCATTTGGTTCCTTTAGTTTTTTTTGCTGCTTTTCTCCTTTCAAACATGAGTACACAGTCTTTTCACGCCATTTCGCCCGGTGGCCTGTTTCCACCACCACGGTGGGTGTAGATTTTCAGTGTGCATATGGGTGCGCACAGTGTTGAGAACAAGCCAAGCACACAACTGCTAAACCATAGAGTTCAGGTTGGCTAAAACCTAACTACTGTAATGGATGTTACTGTTTCATCAGGGAGCCACAAAGATGAAGTAAACCAATGTAATCGTTGAATGTACATTGTTTGCTATTTCATGCAGTCACAGACTAGAAGGAATCTAAACATAAATTATTTTGTATTCGAACTTCACATTGTGTAGAGTTCAGAGATATTATTCACACAAAGTATTGAAACTGGGTGTATAAGTATGCCTCCAGGATAATATGGTTTTTAATGAAGCCAGCAACGTAATTCATTAATCTCACTTATTGACAGTATATAGGTATTATTGCATGTTGACTAACCAATCATATTAAAATGAGATTAAATCTCGTCATGATCAGTTTCATACATTTTATTCAGTTCAATTGAGTAGATTGGCTTCATAGCGGCATTGGCGTTGTTGGTTGGGGAAACTGGTCCAGACAGTTTTTAGTTCAAATAAAGCAAAATTATGAACTAATGTGAAAGTGCAATTGTAAACTATTAAGTATAAACCCACCACCCATTCATGAATGTGGTCTCAGGCGGAGGGTTCGGCAGGATAACGTGGCAGTCCTTGCACTTTGAAACCCACGCCCATCGTGACGTATAGCACCGCCCTCCGGGCAAAGTGAGAAGGGTGTGTCCCTTCAAGCATGGTGAGTGATTGCCAGTAAAGGACTCCGTGGATCAGCCTATCAGGCAAGGGGTGGGCGTAGCTCTCTGGTCAGGGCTGAAGTCAAGCCCGGACTTTCTGCCCATTTAATCATCTACCCTTACCGTCTCTCACCCTTACCGTCTCTCACCCTTACCGTCTCTCACCCTCACCGTCTCTCACCCTTACCGTCTCTCACCCTCACCGTCTCTCACCCTTACCGTCTCTCACCCTCACCGTCTCTCACCCTCACCGTCTCTCACCCTTACCGTCTCTCACCCTCACCGTCTCTCACCCTCACCGTCTCTCACCCTCACCCTCCTCACCCTTTCTCATCCTCTTTCTCACTCTTGAACAGGGTTGTGTGAGATCCATTTCAACCCATTTAATGCAAGACATTAATACACTAATTGAAAATGGCCCATAACTTTAAGAATAGGATTTATGCTTAACAATAAGATGTATTCCTCACAATAATATTTTTGAACAATAAGGTTTTATTTCTCAGTTCAAACATGTTGAATTTCAATTCATTTGCTCTATTGACTCAGTTCGAATGGAATTGACCGCAACCGAGCTCTTAGGCCCTGAAAGTTCTGCTTCCCATATAGATAAGTCGTGATAATAATTGAGGTGAGTGGAAACGTATGCATGTACTGCTGGTGCACTATGGTCATTGAGCTTCTGCTCGCTTTTCTAAATCCATGGGAACTCTAAGTTTACATACCAGAGGAAAACCTTTACACGGTCTCGGGGAGTTTTAGGGAGTCAGTGGGTCCATCAGCTTGGATTGGACAGACAGATCTCTGGCTTTCTGGTCAGTACATTTTCGTTTTGCCCCTTTAGGGTATCACATTGATATCCATGATATCAACACAAAGTCAGTCACCTCTAGCCTGAATTATGCTTTATGTACAAAATGTGCATATTGTACGGCATCCATATTAGGTAGTTGTCAGACAAAACTCTGATGACTCACAACTTCCTAATATGGATGCTGTAGTATTGTGTTTTCCCCTTTCTCTATGGCCCAGCAGGATTTTCTCTGCTGATAAAATATGAATTCAAAGTATTGGATCCAGAATGACTTCCTTGTGCAAAACATGCCTTTAAAGAAATTAAAATGCAACTCTGCTAAAGGGGACCGTGATCATTAATAATTTTAATAATTGTCTAGACTGCTACAGACAACTAATAATTGCATCATAGCCACTAATTACACCAAATCATTAAGCATTTTTGCACATCCACTTTTGCATGGATCCCGAGTCGTCAATCAACAGTGGGAAAAAATAGTCCCTTCTCAATTTGCCATGTCATGTCGAATTAGCTACACAAATAGACAAAAATGAGGCTTTGGAGATATATACCATGGCAGAGACCATGTAATGGGACCCAAATCCTTGGAAATAACACATCTGGAATGGTGTGTGTGTGAGTGTGAGTGTGAGTGTGAGTGTGAGTGTGAGTGTGAGTGTGAGTGTGAGAGTGAGAGTGAGAGAGAGAGAGAGAGAGAGAGAGAGAGAGACAGACAGACAGACAGACAGACAGACAGACAGACAGACAGACAGACAGACAGACAGACAGACAGACAGACAGACAGACAGACAGACAGACAGACAGACAGACAGACAGACAGACAGACAGACAGACAGACAGACAGACAGACAGACAGACAGACAGACAGACAGACAGACAGAGAGAGAGAGTTTGTTGGTATGTGTGTGTGGTTCGTGCGGTTTTTGTGTGTGTGTGTGTATGCCTGCTATACTATAATCACCAGCAGCAACCACACAGAGCTCAGTCTCCCTCTATGGAATTCATTCACTCCCATCACAGTGATCATTAATAATTTTAATAATTGTCTAGACTGCTACAGACAACTAATAATTGCATCATAGCCGCTAATTACACCAAATCATTAAGCATTTTTGCACATCCACTTTTGCATGGATCCCGAGTCGTCAATCAACAGTGGGAAAAAATAGTCCCTTCTCAATTTGCCATGTCATGTCGAATTAGCTACACAAATAGACAAAAATTAGGCTTTGGAGATATATACCATGGCAGAGACCATGTAATGGGACCCAAATCCTTGGAAATAACACATCTGGAATGGTGTGAGTGTGAGTGTGAGTGTGAGTGTGAGTGTGAGTGTGAGAGAGAGAGAGAGAGAGAGAGAGAGAGAGAGAGAGAGAGAGAGAGAGAGAGAGAGAGAGAGAGAGAGAGAGACAGACAGACAGACAGACAGACAGACAGACAGACAGACAGACAGACAGACAGACAGACAGACAGACAGACAGACAGACAGACAGACAGACAGACAGACAGACAGACAGACAGACAGACAGACAGACAGACAGACAGACAGACAGACAGACAGACAGACAGACAGACAGACAGACAGAGAGTTTGTTGGTATGTGTGTGTGTGTGTGTATGCCTGCTATACTATAATCACCAGCAGCAACCACACAGAGCTCAGTCTCCCTCTATGGAATTCATTCACTCCCATCACAGCGTTTAAACAAACAGCGGACACTTGTGAAAAAGACCAGTCAAAACAATGGCCCATACATCCGCGTGAGCCCGCAGGGTTCCCCTACCCATGTTGTAGATTGAGCTTCGTATTATAAGATTTAGCTAATTGTTACGACGTTCATAATGTCCGTGATATGTTCAGGGCGGTTGTACAAAATGTGACGGGAAATAGCTAATGTAGCCTACGCATCAGTGCTACAACTCTGAGGGATGGGATTTGAACTCTAACTCAACACAATATTTACTCACTTTAAACACAAAATGGCAACTGTAGCCTTCGGGTCAAATCACATTGACATAACATGCATACCGATCAGAATACACATAATACATAGCGATCGGACTAGGACACTTGTCGATTGTTGGAGGCACAGATTAAACCTAGTCTTAAGAATAATGCTCAAAGGAGATTTTCCATTGAACATGCCTTTTAGTCCAGGACTAGGCTCGATCTGTGTCCTTTAGTCCTAAGTGTTTGACTGAGTCATATCTTTCGCTGTCTGCCACTGTTGTCCGGTCTCTCTCTGTCTAATGCTATTCATGCCAACAGTAGACAAGAACTCAACACCAGCAAGCTGCCCCCAGGCCATCAATAAAATGCTTTCACCATGTTTCCCTCCCTCCCTCCAAACTTTCTTTCTCTCTCATCTCTTTTTGTCTCCCTTTTTCCATGTGTGTGTGCTTGCCCTCACGCACGCACAGGCATACACACACAGTGTAAAGTTTCTTCAACCTCAGCTCTGCCCCTTGCTGATTTTATCCCTGATAACAGGAAATGGGGCTTAAATGACAATCTCTGTAAAGGCACACACACACATACACACACATACACACACACACACATTATAGCCTCAAGGCTGCTGAGTGGAACTGCCATGTGTCTCTGCTGCGAGTCTGCAACAAAGTGGCTTTTTGATTGGATGGGAATTAAGTCTTGTGTCCTGTAATCTAAAAACAAAATGATGCTAATGACAATGGAACCTCGCTTCCTGTTCCTCTCTCTACTTATGAGTACTTATCACAATGGGGGTCTTGTTAAACGATGACCTAGACCTAGACTTACTAATGAGTCTCCAGCCAATTTTTTGGTCTGGTCTCCCGTTATCTCTTTCTTTGAATGGGTCGGTGCCAGACAGTGTTTCTCAATTCCAGACAGTCCTGGGGGCGTACAGACAGGACCGCACAGTTTTTTCCCCCAGCTCAAATACAACTAGATGATTCAACTAGGTGATCATCCAGCTCTTGGCTAAATGATGTGTGTTAGTATTGGGCTGGAACAAAAATGATCCTGTCACCATGTGGATACCTGCACAGACATGACCTCTCTCTCGAACCTGTCTATCGGTTGTCTGCTCTGTCAGAGCAGGCAACAGTTTTACCGTATGCATGCTTTTTTGGGGGGGGTCAAATCCTGATAGTTAGGTCACGCAAGTTCAGATTAATTCCAGAGTTAAAGGAAATTCCAGTTCAATTCCTGTCTGTGGATTTTGACATGGAATGTCTCCATAAGAATATGATGTACTTCAATTCACTGTATAACTGGAGTTAAACAGTGACCCCGATTCAAACAATAGCCAGTCAATACTATTTATTTGCTACATAATTATAAAGGCAATGGAATGTATAAATGCAGAATGAACACACGTAGGAAACTCAACCTCAAAGTCTATCACATTCATAGATTCTCACTTTGGAAAAAATTGAAAACTTTCAAGCAGTTAGTGACTCTCCTCCCCCCATCCCGGTGATGGTATCTTCCTACCTAACTCCATTCAGATAACCAGCTGGTGTCTTTAGTCTATTCCCCTGGGGGTGGAACCTGAAGATGCACCAGTATACAGGGTTCCCACACTATCAGACAATGAGGGGTGACCTGCCACGGGTTAGTGACGTGCATGACCCCCACAGACAACAAAGACACACCACACAACACACCACACAGGGATAAGTGGCAAGGATAAGAGAGTGAGACGTAAATGATAGGAGCGAGATGATTTCCTACCACTAAGCAGGCAGGGCTGTGATACTCTTCAATTACCACTTTGTATATAGTTTATGCACTCTTTCTCTGTCTCTATTCTCTCCTCTATTCATTTCACTTTTATCCTCTCTCTTTCTGTCTGTTTTGCTCTTTGAATCTCTCTGTTGCCTCCCCCCATCTCGCTCAATCGTTCATCTTTATCGCACAGCCTGTCCATCCATCTTCCATAGTTACACTATCTCTATGTCTCTCTCCTTTCCCAGTTACATAGCTCAATATGATTAATTTTTTGGTAGCGTTAGCTAAAGCTAGTTGGCTGAACTGGCACCAGAACACATTTTTATTATGGCTCTTTCTTGTCTCTCCGCAGCAGGCGTATAGGGAGGAATATATTTGGAACATCAAATCGCAAGAAAATCACAGTATCGAATTTCAATACATAGAGAATCATGTGAATCGCAATACATATCATATCAGCACCTAAGTATTGTGATAATATTGTATCGTGATGTTCCTGGCAATTTCCAGCCCTACAAGAAACCCCTCCTCTAAACCAACAATTCCGCCATTAAAAAGGCAAAAAGAAAGAAATTAAGAAAGGAGATGGGATCAGGTGATTTGTCTTCTCTTTCAAGGATGAATAGTTGCTTCCCACTCTCTGCAGACTTCTCACTGCAAAATATAATATTTCTGGGAAACCTTGCTTCACGAGTCTAGTAAAATGATAATAGCTGATTTTCTGATGATTCACCGATGGCAATGGCTTTCTTAGGTTTTTGTCTTTTTGAGAATAGGTGTAGCTGTGGCAAAATTACCTATTAGATTTAAGATTGATCTCCTCTAAATTATGAGGGCATTTACATTGGTGGAAGACTTTCTTATATATGCCATTTAGCAGACGCTTTTATCCAAAGCGACTTACAGTCATGTGTGCATACATTCTACGTATGGGTGATCCCGGGGATCGAACCCACTACCCTGGCGTTACAAGCGCCATGCTCTACCAACTGAGCTACAGGCCAAGCCTTATAGTTAACCCCTTGACATTTGACTGGTTAGTATGAATGATGACTGTATGTTGGACTGGAATCCACCGTGGGAACAAATGTGAGAGTAGGCAGATTTCCCCAGAAAGACACTTGTCAAGACACTTTTACCAGGCTAAAGGCACAGATAAGACCACAGGAGGTTGGTGGCAACTTAACTGGGAAGGTCGGGCTTGTGGTAATGGCTGGAGCGGAATTTGTGGAATGGTATCAAATACATCCCATTCCATTTGCTCCATTCCAGTAATGTTTATGAGCAGTCCTCCACTCAGCAGCCTCCACTGGTCAATACTAATCAAATGAATGACATGTGCTTCCAAGTCTTCAAAACAACAAAAAGGCAAAATTCTACAATTTAGGGGACGTTTGCACCAAGTTTGGCTAATTTGCCAACCTCCTGTAAACAAAGATGCAAAGAGAGCCCCTGAACAGTCTTGTCACATGCCAATGAAAGGAACAGCGCCATCTTGTGGAAGACCAAGTCTCTCCTGCAAGACCATGCACACCCACACAGACCACTGTCTCGTCTTGAAACTTCTTACACACATTCATTTTCATTAAAACAAGCCAGAACAAGGTCAAGCCCCTCTCCGAAAAGCCCCCAGATGCAATGTTGAGTAAGTGGTTTTATTTAAAATATTCCACTGGAATTGCATTTAAAAAACGAACTGTCTATGTAATGCGATACGTGGCGAACCTTGTTAGACACAGAATCTCATGGGTGGGTCATGGATATAAGAGCTATTTGGCCATACGGCTGGGTGGTAAAATCAACAAATTGATGCAGGGAAAATATTTTTATATGCCTCTCTTCTCTTGCTCGTTGGAATGAATGATGGTACAGTTAGTTCCACAGAACAGAGATAATTTATTTTTATTTCTGGCCAATGACTGAACTTTACAAGTATTTTCTCCAGACTTGTTCATATTGTCATATATTAGCCTATATTCAGTGAAGTTTCAGGAATAGTAGCTGTGGTTTCAGAATGTAGTTACAGCACATTACAAATGTATGCTACATTTCAAATCATGAATAGCCTAAGCAATTAATATATTAGTTCATTCTAATAAACAACTAATGACACTAATAGTATTTTCGCCATCTCCAATCACCATGCCCTGCGTTCTTGAAATTAATACTAATATTAGCACTGGAGCGCAACGGGAATGTTGCTGAAATGCCTCCCTCCATTACTATGTGTAATGGGTGTGGAAGCAAAATAAGTGGCGAGTTTAAGAAACCGCATTGCTTCGCCTTTGGCCGGGATCCAGGTTGCGGGCCATGCTTGGAATATCTCCCTTTTATCGAATTACTCTCGGCAAGATCGTGGAGAGACCCATTTGCACGCTAACCATCAGCACTGACTGACTGACTCCACGCTTCGCGCACAAACGTTGCCATGCAATGGGTTGTTTTGTCATTTCTTGATATTGCACTGACATCCAAAACTGGTCCCAGATCTGTTTGTGCTGTCACACAGCTCTGCATGTGACATTGACCATAGGAGTTGGCAAGACACAAACAGATCTGGGACTAGGCTAGGATCATCATGGGTCATGCACCTAACACTTTGATGGGGCTTTGAGGGTTCAGTTTGAACCACCTAAAAACATTTCTGAACAATTAAAGGTTAGTGGTTAGTATTGGAGAACTCAGTGGCCCTTCAAACACCATTAGGCTTACAACATCACATGGCCCTAAGTGAATGGTTATTTTCAGCCATCCCTCTTCCCTCTCTTTATATCCTTCATTCATACCATGATGAACCCAAGACATTCCTTGATTTCTAAGTCGGTTGTGTGTGTGTGTGTGTGTGTGTGTGTGTGTGTGTGTGTGTGTGTGTGTGTGTGTGTGTGTGTGTGTGTGTGTGTGTGTGTGTGTGTGTGTGTGTGTGTGTGTGTGTGTGTGTGAGAGTGAGTGAGTGAGTGAGTGAGTGAGTGAGTGAGTGAGTGAGTGAGTGAGTGAGTGAGTGAGTGAGTGAGTGAGTGAGTGAGTGAGTGAGATATGGGGGCTATTTGGGGAATTGGGGTATGTACGTGTGGGTATGTGTACGGTGATAGTCATCTAGTGATAATAGCCTTGGTGACCCAAAAAGGGGTGTATGCAGAGGAGGCTGGTGGGAGGAGCAGAGGAGGATGGGCTCCTTGTAATGGCTGGAATGGAATAAATGGAACAGTAAACACATCAAATATATGGAAACCACATGTTTGACTCCGTTCCATTGATTCCATTCCAGCCATTACAATGAGCACATCCTCCTATAGCTCCTTCCACCAGACTCCTCTGGTGTAAGGGCTGACATTGCACAGATGAAATTCCCCACTAAAGCCCCCATTCTCTATCTCTTTCTTTCACTCACTCTCTCTCACACACACACGCACTCACATGGATATTGGCCAGACTGATGTGACTTCTAGAGTCTGGCCAGTCCAGAAAAGCCCCCCCCCCTTTTCCCTACACCCATAGGAACTCTTTGAGTAGCCACAGCTGCTTTGGGCAACATAGGTATTCCCTAAGTGAAGTCTGGGATTCGCTATATCAAGTTTAATCAGTCATAACCTGAACGATCACAGCCTAGAACAAGACCAAACCAAACAGATGTAACTGGACCAAGACCTTGTACTTTTTAATTTATCTCTGCATTTTTAGGAATGCCCCGGTAAGTAAGCAGTTCCACACCTGCTGTTTATGAAGATTTTTGATTTTTTTTTGTAGTTGTGGCTTCAAATGTTCTCATTGTTTGTTTAAACAAGCAACATTTGTGCATGATAGTCCATTTATTGAGGCCAACTGAAGTGCATTGTCACAACTTTGATTTTCTTCACACCCTGAGTTTGCTTGCTATTCAGTAAAGTATATTTCCGTGGCTTTAGAAAACTGTCGGCAGCTTGCCCCACAGGGCAAATAGATCTAGATAAGCTTCTCCATCAATAGAGAGAACACGTCACTGTGTCCCACCCAAGACATCTGAAAAGGACCGGTTTGAAAGAAGCTCCCATTTCTCACAGCCTTTAAATGGGCCAACGTGGCTTTAGTTCCTGGTTCTCATAAGAAGTGATGTATACTGTGGTGCACAGGGAGTTGGGACTATTATGACTGATAGAGGCTCAGCTATCACTGGCCACTTAAGGCCAACTTCTTCATTGTACTGCTGCACCTTTTGTTCCCAACCACATTGTAACTAACCAGAACCCCACTTGATGCAGTGTCCCTAGGTAACATTTTTTCTGATAAAAAAACAAGTTAGCATTCAGCACATGTATGGGCAACTCCAGTCCTCAGGGGCCGGAGTGGTGTCACACTTTTTCCACAACCCTAATCAAAACAGCTGATGAAACTAATTGCATTCTAAACAAACGATCATGATTAGTTGATTATTGGAGTCAGGTGTGTTAGCTTGGGCCGGGGTAAAAGTGTGACACCAATCAGGCCCCCAAGGACTAGAGTTGCCCATCTCTGATTTAGTACATACTTAGCTTTTTCCACATATTGTTAGCTTTAGGTATAACTGAATAGGTTATTTGGTAACACTTAAAATAAGGCCAACATGTACTGTATAGGTTAACGCATTATTATGAGATCATATATAATGCTTTGAAGTCATGAGTTGTTGTGCTTATACCCCCACGTTTCCAACTGTCCCAGTCAGAGAAATAATCACAACAATTCTGTGAGTCTGCAATCTTTAATCTGATCCAAAAAGAAATGGGGGACTCGTCAACTTCAAGTGACTCCTTCTCCTCTTCACTCATCCTCGTCCAAGTTCAGGCTATAGCAGATGCCTCCTCATTCATTCCACACTAATCCTCTGTCAGTATCTGGTCTGCATCATCTCCGGTTCGAGCCACCATCAAACCTTATCTTTCTTCCCCGTGTCACAAGAGTATTACTGTCCAACTGTTGTGCTGCACAGACAGGCCATGATGCTGCTGCTCATCACCTTCCAGGCCTTGAGCCTTCTACATTCCTGTCCAATGATGGCTGACCACAATGCAGCTCTATATACAGCATGGATGGTAGTAGACAGAAAAGAACTGGTTCTGGATTCCACTCTATTTTTTGGTTTCTATGCAGTGTGTTGTTGACATTGATGAGTAGGCCAATTAACCATGTTAGCTTATTTTACATGCCTCCACAAATATATATTTTTTTCTTCCTGGAATCTGGAGAGAGAGAGAGAGAGAGAGAGAGAGAGAGAGAGAGAGAGAGAGAGAGAGAGAGAGAGAGAGAGAGAGAGAGAAAAAAAAATCCATCTGGTAAGAATTACACAGGCAGACAGCTCCCTCTGCTGGCCCAAACTTCTAATCAATTTTAGAGCGCTTCAGAGGGCAGTGTTTATTAATGTAACAACGATGAATTGTCAACATTTAACCAGCCAAATACACATAGCTTCTGCTTACCACTTCAACATGACATTGTGAAAACGCAGGAACACAGTTTCCCGTCCTGGCAAAGTTGCAAACAAATGATCCCTCCTGATGACCCAGGTGCACATGACTCCAACATGACTCCAACAAGGTCACCAGGAGGGATCAGCCAATGAAGTTGGAAGTCCCACACAGTTGACCTCGTTAAAATGATGGCAGCCCTCAGCGTTATTGACCATGCTAAATTTGTATTTTGGCCACTAGAGGCCTCTATTATTCTCTATGGGCCCAACACTCGTAACCACTAGGTGGCTAAAATATTGCCTGCATAATTATTAGGTCCTTTTTAAAAACGTTTGTTTCAAATATTGAGTGTAAAATTCGTTTTCAGTGAAAACATCTCATTTTCTAATATGTATATAAGAGAGGTTGATTCTCTTTGCTGATATTATCCACAATGCACAATTAGCTCATGTTGAGACATCTTCAAGTCGACAATGTTGCGAGGACCCAGAAATGGTGGGCGTACGTGAAAGAGCTGATTCTGATTGTGAGAGCTAGCTAGCTAAAACAAGCCACTTGTTACCAAACTTTCAGTTAGCCTGCCAGCTTTTACATTTGGTGAAATACGACATTACTGAAGGTGACAACATGAACAATGTGTGTCATTGTATGTATGAAGCATTATGAATTAATGATCTCTGAATGTATCAAAAGGCAACTGTTTCACTAGCAAAAGCTGTACATATAACTTGGCTAGCTAGCTGTGGCAGAGAATAGCCTTGTGCTTAAATGACTCAAATGGCAAGTCTAACCCAAGCAAGTCAGTTATTCATGCTATATTGCAATTTGATGACTGACTGGTTCAACTGAAAACTGTCAAGAGAAAATAAATGCATGGTACCTTTAAGTCTACAGTTTGACTGAATAGGTCAGGTTATAATGCATTAACAAATCGATGCTTCTTGACATACACGTTTTCCTTATGCTTGTGGTTATAGTTGAGCCAAGTGCCTTTCAATCCCAGACTATCTGAAATAATTACAAAGTTTGTTATGGGCATGAGCCTTGGACTCATACAATGTCAAGTCACACAATAATAAACAGGACTATGTTCCCAAACCAGGCATATGTTTTGCCCCTGCCAAGGCAAAGTATCTGGTGAATGAGAGTGAGGTAAGCATGTTGGAGCTCTTTATTATTGTTATGAATAATGTTTTTATTTATTTTACCTTTATTTAACTAGGCAAGTCAGTTAAGAACAAATTCTTATTTTCAATGACGGCCTAGAACAGTGGGTTAACTGCCTGTTCAGGGGCAGAATGACAGATTTGTACCTTGTCAGCTCGGGGGTTTGAACTTGCAACCTTCCGGTTACTAGTCCAACGCTCTAACCACTAGGCTACACTGCCGCCACATGTCATGAATCATTCTTGATGTAATCTAAGGCATGTCAAGGTCTTGTTGTAGCCTAAACATATTTAAAGTGACACATCCTTCAGTTGTGTAGATCACCTTCTTTCTGAGTTGGCATGGTAGGGAACCACGAGTATCTTGCATCTTCATTTTTCTCTCTTTTGTTCCAGTGACGTACACATCCTTCCGAAAGGACAACACCTACTGGGCTATATAATGGACTGAGACTATGAAGCCCCAGAGCTGGTTGAGGAAGAACTGGCTGTGGGTGGTTGGGGGGTCCTTTCTTGGCATCCATTTAACCACCTGGCTCATGCAGAGGGCTATGAGAAGCGTCGCTCGCTCTGAGATGTCACTGAAAGAGAAGGATTCCCAGGAGTGACTGGTGGTGAGGCATTTTGCCAGTGGACTACTATATTTTTAACGACTCACGTGTGGAGTAAATGGAATTGAACTCTGAACTCAAGATAATGATGTAATTACCTGTGCTTGATTAGCTGCAAATGTTATTCCTCTGTCAGAGATCAAATTAAACTATGAATTTCACAATAAGTCAAACTGCAGAGTAACTTGCTGACAGGTGCGGAGTATGAACATGTTTCACCCAGGGAAGATCAGGGCTGCATTTCAAGACACTTTACAGACATCACATAATCGGTTACATTTAAAATGTCAGTCATGAAAGCAAACATTTGATTCTTTCCATTGAAACAAAATTTGAGATTATATTAAATTAGACCAAGGAGTGGCCTTAAGTACCATCGCAATTGAGTGAAATATTTTTTTATTTAACCTTTAACTAAGCAAGTCAATATTGGGACCTCCATTCTTAACATGTTCCATCTTCAACATCTTTAAAGCTGTTTTCACTTTATCGTGCTGACCCAAACTGTACTGTGCTGGTTCAGAGATTTTATTTTCACATGCTCCTTTCCAGCATGGCTCCAGAAAACGATGGTGAATGCGTAACCAGGCCAGCGCAACACAGCTCGGCTGGCTCAGTAAGGTGGAAAGAGTTTCATCTTTTCCATCATCAGCACTGCTCGTTCTCCAGATCAGTGCCAATGAAGGAAATTAAAAAGCCACCTTCGATTGAAATATTAATGTGGCCAATGTCTGCTTTTAGTGGACTATTATGTTGTTGCGCTCTCTAAAACACGATACCCACATGAAAAAGCTTATACTGCCCTCTAGGGTTAGAATAAGAGGATTACAACTACTCATGTCATAACACTACTTTTAAGCTTGTCTGTCAAGAACCTCAGTGATGCACTAACTCGACTAGTTCCCGAGGGTGGCAATGTTTACCATCTCTGGAACATGATTGATGAATGTCACTGCGTAGCCAGATATTCAATATTCATTACATGCTTTCCAGTAAGCTGAGCCTTTGTCCCACCTAATGAAGGATGACATTGCCTTTGGACTTATCTAACCAAGCAAGCTTGAAATGAAAAAGTGTAATCGCATATGCAGCAGTTATTAATCACATATTATTTGATAAACTGCATAAGAAAAACAAACAGACCACGGTTTTTTTTCAGACCCAAGGTAAATAGGCAGAGATTTAATGAGCCTTTCCAAAAGTGAAGAAGGCTCATCTGTCCAAGAGATACCTTTTGCACAAAGAAGAAAAGGCTGTCAGTCATCCCTTTCAACATAAAATAAGTTATTCTTTCAAGACCTACCCACCACCCCCCTTTCTCTTCACCTTGAGTTCTTTATCCTTCATTGAGCTTTGACCATGATAAATGCTGCCACATAATTCATTCCTCCCAAGTATTTTGGAGTATGGCATTACAGATATGTTGCTGCAAGGGTGGAATATGATAGCTCTGAGTACAATGAGATGATAGGTTCAATATGTCTAGTTACTGAAAGCTAAAGCCTGGTCAAATGGGCTCCACAGAAAAGAGCAATATAAGACAAGCGGCTATGGAACCCTGACCTGTTCACCGGACGTGCTACCTGTACCAGACCTGCTGTGTTCAACTCTAGAGACAGCAGGAGCGGTAGAGATACTCTTAATAATCGGCTATGAAAAGCCATCAGACATTTACTCCTGAGGTGCTGACTTGTTGCACCCTCGACAACTACTGTGATTATTATTATTTGACCATGCTGGTCATATATGAGTATTTGAACATCTTGGCCATGTTCTGTTATAATCTCCACCCGGCACAGTCAGGAGAGGACTGGCCACACCTCATAGCCTGGTTCCTCTCTAGGTTTCTTCCTAGGTTTTGGCCTTTCTCTGGAGTTTTTCCTAGCCACCGTGCTTCTACACCTGCATTGCTTGCTGTTTGGGGTTTTAGGCTGGGTTTCGGTACAGCACTTTGAGATATCAGCTGATGCAAGAAGGGCTATATAAATACATTTGATTTCAGAGTTCAGTAAATGCCAATATCATGGCTATGACTAATGATTTTAGCTAAGTCAGTCCATTTATTAAAGCTTCTCTGGTTTGCTGTTCTTCTTATAATATGAAAGGTATCACAGCTTTCCTCGACCGAGGGTAGTCTTCAAACTTCTCTTGGTAGTACCTGAAAGAGAATACAGTGTCAGATTGAAGGAATCCTACTGCCATGCTTTTCCATTGTAAAATGCCAACAAGACAGTCCGGGCTTATTGCTTTGCTGAAAGATCTATAGTTGTATCAATACCAGTGAACACGGGTGTATCAGTGTGAGTACGAGCATGAAGAGATTACGGAAGGCTCTTGAGGTTGGAACTGTCAGTACCTGTGGTGGTGGTAGGCCCGCGGTCCAATCGAGCACATGGTGAAAAGGGCAAAAGAGAACGTCGTCAGGGACCACGTTGCTAGGGCATACCCGCACCACTCCAGAATCTCTCCAAAGAAGTTTGCTCCGGAGACATACTCAAACATTCCCCCTGGAATATGAAGTGTCAGACAGTTATTTGAGTACAGTAGTAATGAAGTAGGGTCTGTAAACTCATACCTTAAAAGTAGTTCACAACATTTCAATCCCTGACCTTTTCAGACCCTACTTCACATCTGTTACATTTTTCTTGACCCAGCACCCCATGTCAAGGGATCCATTGTTTGAATATAATACTTGAATACTTAATTCAACCCGAAGGTGGGTGAAAACAGATCTGCTGTGGCCTTTTCTGTTTCACTTTTCTCCAGCTTGTTCCGCATGGTTCTGATAATAGTTGCAAGATGTTCCTTTTGAACCTTTCCGTTAAGTAATGGCCCAGAAAGCTGGAATGTTTGCTTCCTGTGTCTGAAGTTTCTTGGCCAAACTTTGAATGCCTTGTGTACGTTGCTCACAATCTTCTATGACCCTGGTGATTACATTAGCAATTAAAGTCCCAATGCAGAAGTTTCTGGGTAACAATTAAGTACCTTACTGTAATAGAATTTCTAATCAAATGGGCAAAAACAGATTTTTAGCAACAACAAAAAATCTGTCTCAATCTAGAATTTTGCCAGGACTGTCTGAGTGGGGAGGGGGAAACTGAAAACTAGCTGTTATTGGCAGAGAGGTTTGGAACTCTGTTATTGGTACATTAACCAATTTAGCACATGGTGATGTCACCATGGAAAGCCAAAACCAGCAATTATCAGGAAATCGTTTTTTTTTTTCTCACACTTACACTTCACACTTTACAGGGTTAGTGTCATTAGCTGCTGTACAGTATGATGAAAAACACAGGAAAAATGCATTTTGACTGCACTGGGCCTTTAAACATCTTTTGATCAGCACAGGCATAGATAGCCCTTACAAAGCAAAAGGAAGTAGAGATAAATGCAAAAAGGTCACATTGACACCAGAATGTTCCCAATATGCTCTGCTTGTTCTGTTTATCATCACATGGTTGTGTGGACAGTGGCTAAGTAAAGAGTACAGAACATGGTTATTTGGCTAAAGATCCACGTTTTTGCTATTGTTTCACAAGACGGGAACATATGCCGAAACACTGCTGGACATCTGTTATCCAGACTTCCATCTTGTACCTTTTGGAATCTTGTAAACAACCTCTCCGGGTTTTCTCAAATTTAGAAGAATGTGGTCACTGTGAATGTTGATGGCCATTCCCAGGAAAAACATCAGCAAACCTGAAAAAAACAATACAGGTGCTTAATTGCAAACCAAATTCTAGTTCTGTAAAAAACTCAAATGTATGAGCTGTTAAAAGCTTTCATGCTGGCAGAAGCTTGTACAATGCAACCCCAAACTCAGACTGTCAACAAAACATTATTCCTATTCTTGTGGAAGAATATTGTCAAAATAGTCGTCCCATATCCTGCTGGGACCAAGAAATGCATGTTTTGAATGACCAATAAACACACAACATTGGCAAGGAGGAAGCAAATGCAAACTTGTTTCGTCACAGTTCCAGGCTGAAAGCCTCGAAGTTCTCTGGCCAGATTAGAGTCTCCCAGACTGCACGGCTGCTTTTCCTGTTGTGTGTTTTCCTAACCAATTACATTTTTTTTAAATGATCTCAGACTTAATCTACAGTAGCTCTAGCAGTTAGCAAATGTTACCCTTTAAAGGTTGAAATTACATGACTTTGTAAATAAATCTATTGCATTTATTTAGGGCTTCGACATAGGATACCAAATGACTGCCAAATGTCTGTGAACATCCAGGCACTGTAATATTCTGAATACGGGCTTGGAAAAGACTGCTAAACCATTTCCGCTTGGATCTCTGATCTCACTTACCGGTGCCTAGACGAATGTCGGTCTGCCACGTGTCATCGTACGTGGCACAGTGGAGCATGTAGTGGCCTTGGAGAAAACCGTTGACGGAACAGAAGACTAACGCAGAGAAGACAATGTAGAGAGGGGAAGGGCGGCCTTTGGTCAGCAAGGAGTAGATGAACGTTCTTGTAAAAAAATATATATATATATTGATTAAAGAAATCAAGTCAAAGATGGGTTAATATAGCACTGCTGTGTACAAACTGTGAGTACCTGGAAGCCATGCAGGGCCGTGTTTCTTAACGTAGATAGAAATAGATTATGTAGAACAAACATTCCCCTGTAACAAGTAGAATGAGGGATCACGTCATCTCTTCATTACATTTCTATCTGCAACTATAAAGTTGTGCCCTATACTGATCGAGTGGGTACTGTTTAATGGTTCCCCTCCCTTCTCCTTACACCCTGAGCCTCTAGTCAATCTACATACATAATTCCCATTCCCTGTAACACTAGTAAACAGTGGAACAGGATTTTAGTTACATTCTGGGGCACTTCTGTTCTGACTTCTGCTCCTTTCTCTCCTGTTTTTTGAGTGAACTCCAGGTAAGGGCTTATGTGCTTGGTGGCTCATCTCAAAGCCCAGGGTCATGTTCAGTGGGGAAAGTAATATTGCAACATAACTAAAAATATTGTTTCTTATTGGACAAGTTCAGGTATTACCTCCCTGTTTCGAAACATTTTCTCCATACTGGACATGACCCTGTTGAGTAAAGTTTGATATGGCAGAGGCTGGTGACTAACATACATTCATGTAGGTGTGCTAACCTGGTTTAAGGGCAGTTGTGAGTTTGATGCACGTTCAATTCCCTACCATGCAAATATGTTCACACCCGGTCTCCGTTGAGTGTTCTCCACAGGTTTTGACTATATAAGAGATTAGACAACAGTAGGATTTACTTACTAATGGCATTGCCTACTCCAGATGATTCATTTTTAAAATCATATGAGCAAAAAATATTTAATTTTATTTTGAATGCTAAGCCAGACTAAATTAAATGTGCCTATTTATATTTTACCTTTATTTAACTAGGCAAGTCAGTTAAGACCAACATCTTATTTTCAATGATGGCCTAGGAACAGTGTGTTAACTGCTTTGTTCAGGGGCAGAATGACAGATTTTTACCTGGTCAGCTCGGGGATTCAATCTTGCAACCTTTGGGTTACTAGTCCAACACTCTAACCAGTAGGCTTCCTGCCGCGCCAGTTTGGGGGGCTAAAATGATTAAATATTAAAGCTTTAAACCTCTCACTAAAAGCTTCACTCATACAAGTTATACTTAAACCCAAAATTGTTCTCCAGTAGATTATTAAGAAAAATAATTTGTTCAAAAATTTATTTTTTTTGCCTTCATACAGATTACAACTTTTCATTTCCGACTAATTCAAAATTAAATTTAGTTGAAAGTATTGCCCTTTCTGTCACGTATACTCCCTCTCCGGTCTCTAGGTCATCAGGCTGATGATTATCCCGCACACCTGTCACCATCATCTCGTGCACCTGCGCCTCATGACACTCACCTGGACTCCATCATCTCCTTGATTATCTTCCCTATATCTGTCACTCCCCTTGGTTCTTTCCTCAGGTGTTATTGACTCTGTTTTCATGTTGGTGCGTTGTTTGTGTTTTGTGTTAATTGTTTATTTTATTTATTAAAACTTTCACTCCGTGAACTTGCTTCCCAACTCTCAGCGCACTCGTTACACTTTCTTAAACAAGCCATACAAAGCTGGTTATAATTTCAGTTTTATCCTCCAGAAAAGATAGAACAAATAATTCAACAAATACTACGGTTAAACTCAAATATAATTAATGATTCATTTTTTAAAACATGATGGAATTTTTAAAACATTTTTATAATATGTATTAAGTCTATTATGAATAGAAATGGAGGAGTTATGTCACATATGCAGTTATCGAAAATAAATGGGAATATCTGCTCAATCCAAATTTACCAGGAGGCAAAGGGAGAAGGTAGGGAACTTGTTTGCCTGCTGTATATTAAATATACAAATTGTCTGAAAGGACTTGGCATAAATAGACAAACATACCAGTTTCATCTGAGGACCAAAATATTGACAGCTGCGCTATACAGGCTGCAAAATAAATGGGAGGAGATTTTTGATGTACCTATTCCATGGCACGTGGTTTATAAACTGCTACAAAAAAACTACACTTGACTCAACACTTAGTTTTTCAATTTAAATTATACCAAATTCTTGCCACCAACCTTAGCCAAATACATTTAAACTCAGTTTTCACAATTCCTGACATTTAATCCTAGTAAGAATTTCCTGTCTTAGGTCAGTTAGGATAACCACTTTATTTTACAAATGTGAAATGTCAGAATAATAGTAGAGAGAATGATTTATTTCACCTTTTATTTCTTTCATCACATTTGTATACTTACAGATCGGGGACCAATCTAATGTGTACACATACCTTTGGAAGTAGTGCAGACAGAAGGTCCAGAGAAGAAGGTCTTTGCCCAGGCTGGGCTGTGTGTCAGTGGAGAGCAGAAGGATCATGGGCACCAGGAAAGAAGGCAGTTCCTGGAGGAACCAGGCCAGCTTGGCAGGACAGGTCCTCCCTGGGGTCCCATCCAAGGTCACGTAGCGTCCATACGGGGTCTGGGTCCTGGTCTGCTGAAGGAGATACGCCACCGCACCGACGATGAACCCCCAGCTGAGGAAGTGGATCACATTCTCCTTGCACTCCATTATTATCCCCCTCTCCTTCTCTCCTTTCTTCTCCTTCTCTTCCTTCAGGACCTCGTGTCCAGCAACGCTTCCACGGTCTCCACTCTGTCAAGATCGAGTAGCCTCCATCTGTGTATGCTGGTGTGAGACGTGTGTGAATGGGAGAGGCACACTTACTACTCCCAACTCCTCCCCTTTAAAACAACGGGAGTCTCTCATGTTTCAGTCACTGTTGAATCTGAGAAGGGTCATGATCTTGCTGCTTTATGTAAGTAGTTTGTATGTAACTTCTCTGCACTACTATTATTTGAGTGTGAAACATCACCAAGATTTTTTTTTTTTTTAAACCTAAGGAATTATTACATTATATACATATTTTTTGTGATTGTTTTTTTAAAAGTAAAGGATAACTTACATGTACAATTGCAGAACAAATAGACCTAGACAAAATCATTAACAACATTGCCCTCCAGTCTTTGCCTACCACATATGCCACTATACTGATGTTTTTCTAATCATGTGAAAATGATGTGTGATCAGAGTTGGCCCTTGGCGAATCAATCTCCTCAAGAATGTATCAAATCTGCCACGAGGCACTCTGTCTGGAAAGGAGCCAATTGTTTCAAAGGGAGCTTGGTAGTCTTCCAATGTCAGTGACATTGTACTGTGAGAGAAGAGCAGGTTTTGGTACTCACACGTAACAGGGATTACATAATCAGATTACAAAAATGAAGTTACTGTAATCGGACCAAATTACTTTAAATAAATTGTTTAATCGGATAACAGTTACATTCTTAAAAACAGCTGGTTACATTTTAGATTATTACTCCATATAATATCAAGATGCAAGTGTTTGCCTCAAACACACTAAAATGGCAGGTTTTCTGAACGCTGTGCTGAGCCACACAGCCCGGGAATTTGATATTTTATAATCTATTTGAAAACTCAAAAATGGCCAAATTTGCTCTCCTTGGTTGCTTTCCACTGAAATTATTTTTAAACCAAAAACGTCAGATCCCCACTTATGGAGAACTGAATCATCCCACCTTTCATCAGGATCTTTGTGTGAAAAGGACAGTAGTCAACACAGCTCCATCCAGTTCATATCTCATGCACTGGGATGACACACATGTCTGATCAAATCAAATTGTATTTGTCACATGCGCCAAACACAACAGGTGTTGATCTTACCGTGAAATGCTTACTTACAAGCCCTTAACCAGCAATGCAGTGCAAGAAAGAGTTAAGAAAATATTTACTAAATAAACTAAAGTAAAAAAATAATACAAACAAACAAAATAAAATAACAATAACGAGGCTATATACCGGGTGTACCGGTACCGAGTCAATGCGTGTTTGGACCATGATAGTTCGTTGGTGATGTGGACACCAAGGACCTTGAAACTCGACTTACTCAGCTAAATCTCTATTTTCCTTGAAAATGTGTACACAGAGAGATATACACTACCGTTCAAAAGTTTGGGGTCACTTAGAAATGTCCTTGTTTTTGAAAGAAAAGCACATTTTTTGTCCATTAAAATAACATCAATTTGATCAGAAATACAGAGTAGACATTGTTGATGTTGTAAATGACTATTGTAGCTGGAAACGGCAGATTTCTTTTATGGAATATCTACATAGGTGTACAGAGGCCCATTATCAGCAACCATCACTCCTGTGTTCCAATGGCACATTGTGGTAGTTAATTTATCATTAGAAAACCCTTTTACAATTATGTTAGCACAGTGTCGTGGAGAATAGTTTCAAAATATAACACTTACAAGAACTTGTGAGTTCAATATAGGCTTTTAATACAAACATATCAGAAGCCTAGATGGTCCGCGGAACACACACTTTCCCAGAGCACTGGCTCTGTATTTATACACACACAGCATATGAGTCAATTCCACACGTTAATGAAGTTACTTCCCTCAGGTCATCTGCCACCATTATCTTTCAGTTCAGGCTTCCTGCTTGTTCATGCCCAATAACGCCTGTATCCACTCTTGATTAGATTACAATGGTGGCAGGACCCTTTCATGTCCTAAGAATGATACAGTGGGGCAAAAAAGTATTTAGTCAGCCACCAATTGTGCAAGTTCTCCCATTTAAAAAGATGAGAGAGGCCTGTAATGTTCATCATAGGTACACTTCAACTATGACAGACAAAATGAGAAGACAAAAAATCCAGAAAATCACATTGTAGGATTTTGAATGAATTTATTTGCAAATTATGGTGGAAAATAAGCATTTGCTCACCTACAAACAAGCAAGATTTCTGGCTCTCACAGACATGTAACTTCTTCTTTAAGAGGCTCCTCTCTCCTCCAGTCGTTACCTGTATTAATGGCACCTGTTTGAACTTGTTATCAGTATAAAAGACACCTGTCCACAACCTCAAACAGTCACACTCCAAACTCCACTATGGCCAAGACCAAAGAGCTGTCCAAGGACACCAGAAACTAAATTGTAGACTTGCACCAGGCTGGGAAGACTGAATCTGCAATAGGTAAGCAGCTTGGTTTGAAGAAATCAATTGTGGGAGCAATTATTAGGAAATGGAAGACATACAAGACCACTGATAATCTCCCTCGATCTGGGGCTCCACGCAAGATCTCTCAAAATGATCACAAGAACGGTGAGCAAAAATCCCAGAACCACACGGAGGGACCTAGTGAATGACCTGCAGAGAGCTGGGACCAAGGTAACAAAGCCTACCATCAGTAACACACTACGCCGCCAGAGACTCAAATCCTGCAGTGCCAGACGTGTCCCCCTGCTTAAGCCAGTACATGTCCAGGCCCGTCTGAAGTTTGCTAGAGAGCATTTGGATGACCCAGAAGAAGATTGGGAGAATGTCATATGGTCAGATGAAACCAAAATATAACTTTTTGGGAAAAACTCAACTCGTCGTGTTTGGAGGACAAAGAATGCTGAGTTGCATCCAAAGAGCACCATACCTACTGTGAAGCATGGGGGTGGAAACATGATGCTTTGGGGCTGTTTTTCTGCAAAGGGACCAGGACGACTGATCCGTGTAAAGGAAAGAATGAATGGATGTATCGTGAGATTTTGAGTGAAAACCTCCTTCCATCAGCAAGGGCATTGAAGATGAAACATGGCTGGGTCTTTCAGCATGACAATGATCCCGAACACACCGCCCGGGCAATGAAGGAGTGGCTTCGTAAGAAGCATTTCAAGGTCCTGGAGTGGCCTAGCCAGTCTCCAGATCTCAACCCCATAGAAAATCTTTGGAGGGAGTTGAAAGTCCGTGTTGCCCAGCAACAGCCCCAAAACATCACTGCTCTAGAGGAGATCTGCATGGAGGAATGGGCCAAAATACCAGCAACAGTGTGTGAAAACCTTGTGAAGACTTACAGAAAACATTTGACCTCTGTCATTGCCAACAAAGGGTATTAACAAAGTATTGAGATAAACTTTTGTTATTGACCAAATACTTATTTTCCACCATAATTTGCAAATAAATTCTTTAAAAATCATACAATGTGATTTTCTAGATTTTTCCCCCCTCATTTTGTCTGTCATAGTTGAAGTGTACCTATGATGAAAATTACAGACCTCTCTCATCTTTTTAAGTGGGAGAACTTGCACAATTGGTGGCTGACTAAATACTTTTTTTGCCCCACTGTATATGTACTATGTCTATAGTCCATCAGTTGGTCATTTGGCTGGCACCCTCCTTTGTGTGTCTCTCTGATCTCGGTATGTGCAGCTGTCCTATGCACTCATGGCCTTGCTTTGGTTTCCTGTCCTCTACAATATACAATGCATTTTACCCTAAACATTTATGCATTTTATGGCTTTGGCCATTATGTCTGTTATTTTTTGGTTTCCTGTTTTTACCCGAATGGCAAATGCACTCTAAGTGTGTCCTCTTGTGGTCTAATGTACACCTTTGCTATACAGTATTATGTTTGTCCCTATATGTACCGTTTGCTCCCACAACAGCTGAAAACTAGCCTTTAGACTAGTTGAGTATCTGGAGCATCAGCATTTGTGGGTTCGATTACAGGCTCAAAATGGCCAGAAACAAATAACTTTCTTCTGAAACTCATAAGTCTATTCTTGTTCTGAGAAATGAAGGCTATTCCATGGGAGAAATTGCCAAGAAACTGAAGATCTCGTTCCACGCTGTGCACTACTCCCTTCACAGAACAGTGCAAAATGGCTCTAACCAGAAGAGGAGTGGGGGGCCCCAGTGCACAACTGAGCAAGAGGACAAGTACATTAGCGTATCTAGTTTGAGAAACACACACCTCACAATTCATCAACTGGCAGTTTCATTAAATAGTACCCGCAAAACACCAGTCTCAAAGTCAAAAGTGAAGAGGCGACTCTGGGATGCTGGCCTTCTAGGCAGAGTTTCATAGAAAAGGCCATAGCTTAGACTGGCTTATAACAAAAGATTTACCTGGGCAAAAGGACACAGACACTGGACAGAGGAAGATTGGAAGTTTGAGGTGTTCTGATCACAAAGAAGAACATTCGTGAGATGCAGAAAAAATGAACAAATACTGGACAATGTGATGGTCTGGGGGTGCTTTGGTAGTGGTAAAATGGAAGATTTGTAAAAGGTAAAAGGGATATTGAAGAAGGAAGGCTATCACTCTATACCCTGTGGACGGCGCTTAATTGGAGCCAATTTCCTCCTACAACAGGACAATGACCCAAAGCACAGCTCCAAACGATGCAATAACTATTTAGGGAAAAAGCAGTCCGCTGGTATTGTGTCTATAATGGAGTGGCCAGCACAGTCACCGGATCTCAACCCTATTGAGCTGTTGTGGGTGTAGCTCGACTGTATGGTACCCATCAAGCCAATCCAACTTGCGGCAGGTACTTCAGGACGCATGGTGTGAAATCTCTTCAGATTACCTAGAATGCCACAATTATTATTTCAATTAAAAATCATTATTTATAACCTTGTCAATCTCTTGACTATATTTCCTATTCATTTTGCTACTCATTTCTGTCACGTTCTGACCTTTATTTCCTGTGTTTTGTATTTAGTTAGTATGGTCAGGGCGTGAGTTGGGTGGGCAGTCTATGTTTGTTTTTCTAGGTTTTGGGAATTTCTATGTTTCGGCCTAGTATGGTTCTCAATCAGAGGCAGGTGTCATTAGTTGTCTCTGATTGAGAATCATACTTAGGTAGCCTGGGTTTCACTGTGTGTTTGTGGGTGATTGTTCCTGTCTCTGCACCAGATAGGACTGTTTTGAGTTTTCACATTTCTTGTTTTTTGTAGTCAGTTGTTCATGTGTACCTTAACGTATTAAAAAGAACCATGGACACTTACCACGTCGCATATTGGTCCTTTGATCCGTTTCGCCTCTCCTCTTCGGAAGAAGAGGAGGAAATTCATTACAATTTCATGTATGTTTTCATGGAAACAAGGACATTTCTAAGTGACCTCAAACGTTGGAACGGTAGTGTACGTGTTTTTTCCATTGTATTTACACAATTGAACATCCAAATCATGAAATAATCTCTTGGATTCATTGCATCTTTTGTTATTGAAGTCTTTATCGTACCAGACAGTTATGTTAGGGTGAGTCAGACATTCAAATGACCATTTCCTCTTTTACTGGCCAGCTCGGTGTAGTAGGCATATTATTGCACATCAGATAATGAGGGTTGGGAATAGGGTTGCACATTTTGGGGAATATTCAGAGGTGGAAACATTTTGTGGGAATATGTGGGAATTAATGGAACTATTTGCAAATTAATATTAATACCATTTAAATGTAGATGTTTTTTGCATTGGATATACTGTATATATTTTTTAAAGTAAACATGTATAGAAACAGGTGAATTAACACTCATCAGTTAGCAGGCTCAAGCAAGCAAAAACCCACATGGTAGTAAAAACTTACCAGCAGAAATTTTAACAAGTTAGAAATGATTTAAACCCACTTTGCTGTATGCTATTATTTGCTAGTTAACAAAAAATAATGTATGTCATATAAAATATATTCACCCCACCCAGTATTGTAATCAAATCTTACCAGAAAGCATGTAGTCCTTGGCTCAGACAGTGTAATAGTGTGGGCTCAATAGCATCTAATTAGTGTGTAAGATCTTGAGAATCAGCTGTGCATGTGATGGAAGAATGGACTGTGCATGCAGAGGGTTGCAATTCCATTAAATTGGGGATAGTTTAACCAAAATATGCCACAAGACCTAGAAATTATTTGTGTATCCCACAAAAAAAGGTTTACTGTTATAAGCTAACATTTTTGATGAATGTAAGCAAAATTCTCCAAATTCCCGGCCTTAACTTCCCATGGAACATTTCGGACACTTTGCAACCCTAGTTGGGAATGCTTTCCCTGGAACTTGACAGTGAATCTGACCTTTTAGCCGGTATGCCATTTAATCAAGAAGATGCAGCAGACAGGTAAGTCAGCACTTGCCCGAAGATGCAGTGGAGTTGGGAGAGGAGTTAAAGAGGAAACTGATTGGTCTGCAGCATAAACTGAGGAGACCGGTGCTGTCTAACCAATGAAGTAATCCACTAAATTGTTCCACATTTCTTAACTGTTTTGAATGATTTAATGTTTCAAAGAAATACAGTGCCTAAAGAAAGTCTCTTGAACTTTTACATTTTGTGTCAGTGCCTCAGGGTTTCATTCATCCCCCCACACTTATCTACACACCATACTCCACACCTTTAAGAATAATTTGTTTTTATTCTGGAAAAAAATGATATATAAAAAATAAAAAACTGAAGTATCATAATTGGATAAGTCTCCACCCCCCTGAGTTAATACTTGGTCTTTTGGGATAGGTCTCTACCACCTTTTCACACCTGGAGTTGGCGATATTCATCCATTCTTCTTCACAAAACTGTTCAAGCTCTGTTAAGTTCCTTGGGGAGCGTTGATTGGATTTAATTCGGGACTCTGACTGGGACATTTGCCTTTTTATTCCTTAGCCACACCACTGTAGCTTTGGCTGTTTGCTTCAGGTCATTGTCATGCTGATAGGTGAACTTCCATCCCAGTATCAGCTTTCTTGCAGAGGGCAGCAGGTTTTCCTCAAAGGCTTTTCTGTACATTGCTCCATTTATTTTCCCTTCTATCCTGGGGTCTTATTTATAAATGTTGTGTCGATTTTAAAGTAATTAAATATCACTTTCTTTAAAGACTGCACTCACAAAAACATTGATTTATAAACTCATACATTCGCACGTTTCAGACCTGTCGTAAAACTGTGCTCGCATGAATGAACATTATGACTCCGCCTGAATAATGACCACCATTCACCTTTTATGGTGAGAATAACGCCCTTATTTGCTGTATACTTTGGAAGTATTGTAATTAGGCCAACACAGGATCGAAAGGAAATAGCAATTGCGAACTTGATCTAATGTCTTTCAAGGTTGTAATGATGTGCGCTGAGAGTCGGGAAGCAAGTTCAGGGAGTGAGTGTTTTAATAAATAATGGATAATGGAACATAATACAAAACAAGGAACTCAAACAGCACACAGACATGAAACTGAAAAGATAACGCCTGGGGAAGGAACCACAGGGAGTGACATATATGGAAGGTAACGTAGGTGATGGAGTCCAGGTGAGGCTGATAACGCACAGGTGCGCATGGTGACAGGTGTGCACCATACCATTTGCTGTATCTGAAAGACAAACATGCAAATTGTTGTGGACCTGTAAACATATCGTTTGAATTCAATCATTTTTTGCATTAACTTTTGCCCGAACCTAAATATGCTGCAATACCCTCACATTCTGAAACATTGTCTGCTAATTGTTTTTCTTCTATACATTAGGCCTACTTACAGTGGTAGCCTGTGCACTTCCATGCAAAATATCAACTGTCTGTTCACCTGGTAAATTATATGGTATGTTATAAGGCTACTTTTGCCTTCCTGCAATGCTATACTACACTAGAAACTGCATGGCCTACATCAAGTTCAGTTTTTATTAATGCCATCTTTTGCGTGAACTGGCGCACACGTTTTAGGGCATATTTTGTGCTTACACA
Source organism: Oncorhynchus gorbuscha (assembly GCF_021184085.1). Classification (NCBI taxonomy): domain Eukaryota; kingdom Metazoa; phylum Chordata; class Actinopteri; order Salmoniformes; family Salmonidae; genus Oncorhynchus; species Oncorhynchus gorbuscha. Next base: position 19,177,970 of record NC_060190.1, on the reverse strand, counting down.
ACATTTATAAATGAGGCCCCTGATAAGTGCCACAGTCCTTGACAATGAGAAACATCCCCATAACAGGATGCTGCCACCACCATGCTTCACAGTAGGGACCGTATTGTTTGGGTGTTGTGCCATGTTGGATTTGGGCCAAAATTACGCTTTGCATTAAGGCCAAAAAGTTTAGTTGGGTTATAATGAGTAATGGCTTCTTTCTTGCCACCCTATCATACATGCCAGATTTGTGGAGCAGAGGAGGCTGGTCGGAGGAGCTATAGGAGGACATGCTCATTGTAATGTCTGGAATGGAATAAATGGAAACTGAGTCAAACATGGTTTCCATATGTTTGATGGTACCACATGTTTGATACCGTTACATTTATTCCTTTCCAGGCATTACAATGAGCCTGTCCTCCTACATCTCCCCCCACCAGCCTCCACTATTGTGGAGTGCTTGGGATATTGTTGTCACATGCACACTTTGACAAGTCTTGGCGATAAAAGCCTGTAGCTCTTTCAAAGTTGTCATTGGACTCTTGGTAGCCTCTGATCAGTCTCCTACTTGCTCGGTCTTACAGTATTGAGGGACGGCCTGAACTGGGGAATTAACCTGAAGGGAGTGCCAGATAAAGGGGAGGTAATGAGTGAGGTAATGGAGTCCAGGTGTGCCTCATGATGCGCAGGTGCGCGTAACAATAGTTGCCAGGTCCGGCAAGGTCGAACGCCAGAGGGGAAGAGCGGGAATAAGCGTGACAGTACACCCCCACCCCCGACGCACGGCTCCAGCCGCAGGAATGTCCTCCACCGGAACCCAACACCGCGCCTCTGGGCCATACTGGAGCCGACCCCCACAACGTTGGGTGTCTAGTGGGGATCTTACGACATAGGGGATGGAGTGGTGTCATGGGACAACATCAGTCAGGGGACCAGGAACCACCATCCTGAGAATGGAGACATGAAAAGAAGGTGAGATACATTAGTCACTGGGAAGCTGTAACCTATACGTCACCTCGTTGACCCTCCGGAGAACCTTGAACAGCCCCACAAATCGGGGGCTTGACTTCTTGCAGGGCAGGCGAAGTTGGAGGTTCCTGGTAGAGAGCCAGACACAATCCCCAGGATGGAACATGGGAGTCTCACTGCTGTGGCAGTCTGCCTGCTACTTCTGACAGTGGACGGTGCGCTGGAGTCTCACTTGAATGTTGCTCCACACTTCTTCTGTGCGCCTGAACCACTCATCCACCGCAGGAGCTTCGGTCTGTTCCATGGAGTCAAGGCTGTCTGAAAACCAAAAACACACTGGAAGGGAGTCAGCCCAGTGGAAGAGTGACATAACAAATTATGGGCGTACTCCACCCATGGAAGAATTTGGGCCCACTCTCCCTGCTGGTCCTGGTGGTGACTCCTCAGGAACCTCCCCAGATCCTGGTTCATCCTCTCCACCTGCACGTTAGACTGAGGCCTATACCCGGAAGTGAGGCTGACCATAACCCGGAGCTTCTCCATAAAGGCTCTCCATACCTGTGATGTGAATTGGAGGCCATAGTCGGAGACGATGTCCTCCGGAAGGCCATAATACCAGAAGACCTGCTGGAATAGTGCCTCAGTGACCTGGAGAGAAGTAGGGAGATCAGAGAGAGGGATGAAACAACAGGATTTGGAAATTCTATCCACAACCACTAAAATGGTTGTCACGCCCTGGCCTGAGTTATGTGTTTTGTTTATTATTTTGGTTAGGCCAGGGTGTGACGTGGGTGATTTATTGTGTTTCGTCTTGTATAGGGGTTTATTAGATTTATGGGGTTGTGTTCAGTGTAGTTGTATAGTTAAGTCTATGGTTGCCTAGAGTGGTTCTCAATCAGAGGCAGGTCTTTATCGTTGTCTCTGATTGGGAACCATATTTAGGCAGCCATATTCTTTGGGTATTTTGTGGGTGGTTGTTTCCTGTCTCTGTATTCTCTGCACCAGTTAGGACTGTTTCGGTTTTGCCACGTTTTCTTATTTTGTATTTGTATAGTGTTTTCGTCTTTATTAAAGATGCTTAACAATAACCACGCTGCATTTTGGTCCTCCTTTCCTTCCCAGGAAGAAAACGATTACAATGGTGGTGAAACCGTCAGAGGATGGGAAATCAGTGACAAAGTCAGTGGATAGATGAGACCAGGGATTCTGAGGCACGTGTTGGGGAAGAATCAGAATTAGTTAGGTAACATTCATAAATAAGATGTTTTATTTACATAATAATGATTATGTGAGATATGTCATTAGGATGTCTTTAGGGGCCCAGAGAGGAGAGCGGTCAGGCTTGTCTTCATATGGGAATGTGTCTGTAACTATTGTATGTCCCCTCTGAGGTTGCCCTTATCTTGATCTAGTATATGACCTAAGAGGCTCACTGTCTTAGTGAGCTTGTCCAGGAGGGGGTGTATTTGAGATGGGAGTATCTAGAATTGACAATTGATATATGCCATTGGATGAGATAATGTTTTGGTCCTAAGTGGTACCAAGAACGAGATAAGAACTTTGTTTAGGAGACCAAACTGAACAATAATTTATAGCTAATGCTATCTAGCTATGGGATACTCCTCTTTCAAGTAAAAGGTTATTTGTGTAATGTTCCTACGATCTGTTATTCGTCATGGGAGTTGAGATGGGTGTGTCTTGGCTATGAATGATACTAAGAACTGTTTCGTAAGCACTCTCAGAGAATTAATTTATAGACACTGAATTGATCTGAGAATCACAGGGCTTATGGTGAAGCTCATATAATTAAATATGGACTTTATAATATAACTCTGACTTGTGTGTGGTTTGCTCTCTCATGATTTGGTAATACAGGAAATTTCCACAACACACGGGAAGGAGTTTCCCTGCTGGAGCGTGCCGGTGGGATTCGATTTGAGCACATATGTTACAAGAGTTGACGTATCGAATAACGTCCTGTGCCAAGGTAGGCCACCAATACTTCTCGGAGATAGATTGAGTAGTATGAGAATAACTGGATGTCCAACGACGACAGCTGTGTGTGCCCAGGTCAGCAGCCGATCCATTGGTGCAGGCTCCCTTTCCAAAGCCTGGCAAATATCCACATCTACATCCCAGACCACAGGGGCTACAACTCGAGAGGAAGGGGCTACAACTCGAGAGGAAGGGGGCATTCATTACAGGACCCTCTCCCGAATCCTGGAGACAGGTGAAACATCCCTTCGGCCTCGTCAGCTGCTGTACTCTACACCAACCTATGGGGACTACCCTTGAGGGGAGAGGAGTAGCGATGGTGCTAAAGTTCCTGATGAAACAGCCTCCTCGCGCAGTCCTCTTCTGAATAGCGTACGAAGTGCCGGTTCATTCCATCCACTGGATGCTGCTACTGTCCGGAAGGTGAGGGCGTACTCAGCAGCAGTCTGGTCCTCCTGCCATAGTTGGAGTAGGTGCTCAACCCCCTCTCTGCCCTCCAGTGGATGATCGAAGATACCTCTGCACAGAGCCATGAACCCTTCATAGGAATCCATCTCCTCCTCTCCTCTCTCCCAGACGGCTGTGCCCCATTACAACACCCTCCCAGTTAGCAGAGAAATAACCTTGGCAACCTTGGATCTATGTGGTTGGGGCTCCCATCCAGTGCGAAAAGTAGAGGGAGCACTGTAGTAGGAAGCCACAGCATTTAGATGGGGTGCCGCCATATTTATCCTGGAGGGGCAAACAGGATTCACTGACCTGGGCGGGTTGCTGAATGTGCTGGTGTGATGCTTGCTGCGTTGACTGGTGGTAGAGTGTCCTCCGCTAGTTGAAGTCAACGCCTTTCGGGTATGTTAAAGACGTTGAACACTGCGAAGAACCTCTTCCATAGCCGTCCCCAGTTGCGCCAGCTGGTCATGGTGTTGACAAAGTAGGTATCCCTGTTCACTGACAGTTGCCAGGACCGGGGGTTAGTAAACCGGCGATGTTGAACATCGGAGGGGAGGAGTGGGAGTAGACGTGACAACTTGGTTCTCATGGTTGAGTGTTTGCTTTGCAATTCACTACACAGGAACTGCTGAATTTATCCTGAAATCATGTGAAATCACTGCAATTTAACACAGGTGGAGGCCAATTAACTTGGTGTGTGATTTTGAAGGTGACTGGTTACACCTGAGCTAATTTAGGATTGCTATTACAAAGGGGTGGACACTTATCCAACCAAGCTATTTCAGTTTGAATTTATTTTGATTTCCCCCCTTCAGTTGGAATTTGTGGGGTAGGATGTGTAGATCAGTGGAGGCTCCTCAGAGGAGTTGGGGGAGTACCATCCTCAGTGAATTTCATAAAAATAGTGAAACATTAAGTTGTTCTTTTTAGATAATACTAAATATATTCACATCACTAAATAAATAATAGATGAAAACACAATGCAATGAAGGTCTACAGAAGCTTCAACAGCATTCTTTGGAGTAGCACCATGGTGTAGCTGGAGGACAGCTAGTTTCCATCCTCCTCTGGGTACATTGCAATGTTCCCTACATTTTTCAGCACTGAGCAAATTTCAGGTCTGCTGAGCACAACTAATTCTGTGCAACTTTCAGCGTGCGTTTACTGTGAACACTTAGGCTGTACCCACTTTAAGTTACAGTTTCAGACAGTGGTTAAGTAGGCTACTGTGGCTATTTGATCATAATGTAGACCTACCAGAGCGGCATCTCATTTTAAAAAAATAGAACATGCATCCCATAATATTTTAAGATGGAAACAGCTGTTCTATTCTTCAGCCTACAGTAGCAGCCAATGTGTGATGTTCAATGTAGGCCTATAATCTATGAGACTGTCAGGATTTGGCCAGGGTTGTTCCGGTTTTTGGTCACTAGATGCCCCCATTGTGCCTTTTGACCTTTTGTTTTCCCTTGATCCCCATTATTATTTGCACCTGTGCCTCGTTTCCCCTGATTGTATTTAAACCCTTTGTTTTACTCAGTTCTTTGCTCTGTGTTTGTATGTTAGCACCCAGCCCTAGTACTCTGTGAGCTCTTGTTGATCCCGGTGGACTCTCTTGTGGAGTTCTGTTTTTTGTTCTTGTTTGTTTGTTTTTGAGTATCTTTTGAGGCTTTTTGTGCTGTGCCTTCCACCTTGTGGATTTGCCTTTTTGTCTTGGAGGATTGCCTTTGTTCTTGTGGAATTCCTTTTGAGGTTGTGGAGTTACATGTTTTCCTGAAGAACTTCACTTTTTACTTCATTAAATACACCGTCTCAAGTACTGCTGTGTCTGCCTCATCTTCTGGGTTCTGCTGACTATTCGTGGCTCAGTTGGTTTAGTGACTGTTTCTCACTCCGGAGACCCGGGTTCGTAACCGGGTCCTGACAGAAACTAAAAATAAAAAACATGCAGGTCTTGACATTAACCTGTGTATCGACTTTTTCTTCAGACAAAGAGGTGAATGAGAAGGTTGTTGTTTGATGCAAGAAAGCATAAATAAACTGCATTATTATTCCAATGCCATTATTACAGAGAATCAGACAAATTATGGATATGAACAAATGTGCACGTGGCTACATACAGCTCTCACTTTGATCTACAAACAAGCTAATCTACTCACGACCACTCATGCTGTAAACACAGTCCAGTTCAAAGTGAATGGCACAGATCCATATATGGCAATGTTCTATTTGTATATAGGCCCAATGCAGCTCTGATTGGTTATGCCGCACCAGTCTGTAGAGTATGGGCTGAGTCATGTGTGTCAATAGAATCCTACTCTGATGCATTCTGCCTACAAGAAAATCTCTTTCAAAGTTAGTTTTGCATACAAAGTTTTGAATAGTTTGTTGTGTTTCGGTATGTTGCATTGAAAGTAGCTAATATTACGTTGATTCAATCACAATTCCCACAGTAACGGGAAACGTTGATAGAAAGTTCAGTGAAATTGTGCTTAACTGCGCATGGATTATATTTGGTATATTGACTTCAATACAAAACCTAGGAGGCTCATGGTTCTCACCCGCTTCCATATACTTAAAAAGTAATTATGACAACTTACGGAGGACGTCCTCCAAACCAATCAGAGCTCTTGTTGTCCACCCAATCAAAGAATGAATCTAGTACTGAAAGCATAAGCTACAGATAGCTAGCACTGCAGTGTATAACATGTGGTGAGTAGTTGACACAGAGAAAGACAATAGTTAAATTAATGTTTTTAATAAAGGAGAAGCAAGAGAGAGAGCTTGCTATATATTTTTTATTTTCACTTATTTAGCCAACAAATGCAGCTAGCTAAACTCCGCAAAAAAAGAAACGTCCCTTTTTCAGTACCCTGTCTTTCAAAGATAATTAGTAAAATTCCAAATAACTTCATAGATCTTCATTGTAAAGGGTTTAAACACTGTTTCCCATACTTGTTCAATGACCCATAAACAATTCATGAACATACGCCTGTGGAACGGTCGTTAAGACACTAACAGCTTACAGACGGTAGGCAATTAAGTTCACAGTTATGAAAACTTAATACATTAAAGATGCCTTTCTACCGACTCTGAAAACCACCAAAAGAAAGATGCCCAGGGTCCCTGCTCATCTGCGTGAACGTGCCTTAGGCATGCTGCAAAGAGGCTTGAGGACTGCAGATGGGGCCAGGGCAATGAATTGCAATGTCTGTACTGTGAGACACCTAAGACAGCGCTACAGGACGGACAGCTGATCGTCCTCGCAGTGGCAGACCACATGTAACAACACCTGCACAGGATCGGTACATCCGAACATCACACCTGCGGGACAGGTACAGGATGGCAACAACAACTGCCCGAGTTACACCAGGAATGCACAATCCCTCCATCAGTGCAATGGGCTGAGAGAGGCTGGACTGAGGGCTTGTAGACCTGTTGTAAGACAGGTCTCACCAGACTTCACAATCAACAACGTTGCCTATGGGCACAAACCCACCGTCCCTGGACCAGACAGGACTGGCAAAAGTGCTCTTCACTGATGAGTCGACGGTTTTGTCTCACCAGAGGTGATGGTCGGATTCGCGTTTATCGTCGAAGAAATTTGCGTTACACCGAGGCCTATACTCTTGAGTGGGATTGATTTGGAGGTGGAGGTCCGTGATGGTCTGGGGCGGTGTGTCACAGCATCATCGGACTGAGCTTGTTGTCATTGCAGGCAATCTCAACGCTGTGCGTTACAGGGAAGACATCCTCCTCCCTCATGTAGTACCCTTCCTGCAAGCTCATCCTGACATGAACCTCCAGCATGACAATGCCACCAGCCATACTGCTCGTTCTGTGCATGATTTCCTACAAGACAGGAACGTCAGTGTTCTGCCATGGCAAGCGAAGAGCCCAAATCTGAATCCCATTGAGCACGTCTGAGACCTGTTGGATCGGAGGATGAGGGCTAGGGCCATTCCCCCCAGAAATGTCCGGGAACTTGCAGGTGACTTGGTGGAAGAGTGGGGTAACATCTCACAGCAAGAACTAGCAAATCTGGTGCAGTCCATGACAAGGAGATGCACTGCAGTATTTAATGCTGCTGTTGGCAACACCAGATACTGACTGTTACTTTTGATTTCGATCCCCCCTTTGTTCAGGGACACATTATTTAATTTATGTTAGACACATGTCTGTGGAACTTGTTCAGTTTATATCTCAGTTGTTGAATCTTGTTATGTTCATACACATTTTTACACATGTTAAGTTTGCTGAAAATAAATGCAGTTGGCAGTGAGAGGACGTTTCTTTTTTTGCTGAGTTTAGTTTCAAACACCCGGCTTGGAGAGGGATGCGATGTTAGCCATAGCCAGCGAGCTATCCTATACTGGAACTCTTCCAAGTCAAGGTAAGCTTTGGATTTATTAATTTATTGTCACCGGGGCCCACCAGTGTAACTTCTAAAATGCTTGCTGTACACTGTACTGCATGATTGCAGATAGCTGGTTTATAACGCGTTAGTTCTAGTAGCTATGTTGACTATGACATTAGCTGATATGGAGAAAAGTATGTAGGCTGTGTGTAGCAGTTAGCAGTTATGGTATGAAGGTTTGGAATGTTTTTTTCTGCTTTGTCACAGACAACTTTTGTGTTGTGCACTTAAGTCCACAATCGAAGGGAGAAGGTGAGAGGAGGATAGCGCGTAAATGTGAGAAGTATTATACAACAAGCAAAGTGATCATGCTGTTTGTATGGGGCTGCTATGAAAGTGAACTGTGTTTGAGGGTGATTGGGTGTATTCATTCCACCGATTCTGTTGATAAATGTTTCTTAAATGGAAGCGAACGAAATGGGGATAAACTTACCTGAATTTGTCCAATAGAAACTTTTATTTGCAACTGTTTGGACTAGTGAGGCGAGCCTATTAGACGAGCTAAATACCTTTTTATGCTCGCTTTCAAGGCAAGCAACACTGAAGCACGGATGAGAGCACCAACTGTTCCGGATGACAGTGGGATCACGCTCTCGGTAGCCATGTCGGTAAGACCTTTAAACAGGTCAACATTCACAATTAATCAAATGGCCACCTGGATTTTTAAAATTTACACACCCCTCCTTTTGTTTACACTGCTGCTACTCGCTGTTCATTATCAATGCATAGTCACTCTACCCCTATCTACACGTACAAAATAACTCAACTAACCTGTACCCCCTGTATACTTGTATAGCCTCATTTTTGTGTTGCTTTGTCTTTCTGTAACGGTTTTCTAGGTGTGGTGAAGGAGAGTCGGACCAAAACGCAGCATGTAGATTGCGATCCATGTTTAATCAAACAAACATAAACACGAAATAACACAAACACTACAAAACAATAACCGTAACAAAAACCGAAACAGCCTATACTTGTCAACTAATACAGCGACAGGAACTAAGGACAATCACCCACGACAAACTCAAAGAATATGGCTGCCTAAATATGGTTCCCAATCAGAGACAACGATAAACACCTGCCTCTGATTGAGAACCACTCCAGACAGCCATAGACTTTGCTAGATCACCCCACGAGCTACAATCCCAATATATACACACCAAAACCCCAAGACAAAACACACCACAATACAAAAACCCCATGCCACACCCTGGCCTGACCCAATACATAAAGATAAACACAAAATACGTCGACCAGGGCGTGACACTTTCTTGAACTGCATTGTTGGTTAAGGGCTTGTGAGTAAGCATTTCACAGTAAGGTCTACACTGGTTGTATTCAGAACATGTGACAAATACCATTTGATTTGATGATTACACCAGAGTTCAGCTAGATGAAGCCAGATGAAGCTAGATGAAGCCAAGAGTGTGCAATGCGATATCGATTGTGTCACGGTCACCTTGATTACTAAAACATTTTATTCGTAGGCTAGTTTGTAGCAACCTCATGATGGGCATAGGGAAAATAAGAATTTAGTATTTCATTAGTGGTGGGAAAAGTACACAATTGTCATACTTGAGTAAAAGTAAAGATACCATTTGTAATGAACACAATGAGAGCTGGTTTCAAGCCCAAGCGCAGCAGGTGTTTATTTGTAAAGGACCACAGGAGGAGGCAGGTAGCTGGGTCCAGGGGCAGGCAGAAGGTCATACACAGGGGGTCCAACAAGGCAACAGTACAGGCAGGGAAAAAGCTATTAACGTTGTCCGGGAGATCAGGCAATAAGTGGATAACAGCAAATCCGATAGGCTAAAGTACAGGCAGGACAATAGGCGTCGTTAGTGAGGCAGGCAAAAACTATCATACACGGGAGGATTAAATTACAGGAAACCCACCGCTCCAACTAGAAGTGAGTCACAAAACAAACAATACCTCACAATAATGGGGTGCAAGGAACTGACCTAAATAATGTGTGAACCAAGTGATCAGAATTCAGGTGATTGGAATCTGGAGCGTTAGCTGTGTTCAGGGGATCTATGTGTTTGAGAGTGTGAGCTGGAAAGTGGGCTGGAAAGTGACAACGAAAGACACAATACAGAACATTTATAGACAATATCAGCTCAAGGTTGTCAGGACCCGGTTACGAACCCGGGTCTCCGGAGTGAGAGCGTCTGCTAACAGTCACTTAACCAACTGAGCCACGAATAGTCGGCAGAACCCAGAAGATGAGGCAGACAGCAGTACTTGAGACAGTGTATTTAATGAAGTAAAAAGTGAAGTCCTTCAGGAAAACATGTAACTCCACAACCTCAAAAGGAATTCCACAAGAACAAAGGTAATCCTCCAAGACAAAAAGGTAAATCCACAAGGTGGTAGGTATAGCATAAAAAGCCTCAAAAGATACTCAAAAATAAATAAACAAGAACAAAAACAGAATTCCACAAGAGAGTCCACCGGGATCAACAAGCGTTCACAGAATACTTGAACTGAGGAAAACTAAGGGTTTAAATACAATCAGGGGAAACGAGGCACAGGTGCAAATAATAATGGGGATCAAGGGAAAACAAAAGGTCAAAAAGCACAATGGGGGCATCTAGTGACCAAAACCCGGAACAACCCTGGCCAAATCCTGACAAAGGTCAGAACTACATAAATTTAAAAATGGCATACGAGGCCCACATATCAATACATACAAACAAAATATCTAGGCCAAATAGGGGAGAGGCTGTGTGATGTTGCTAAGTCTGTTTTTTAACCATATTTGCTGTCCATTTGGGAAATATGAGATGGAAGGAAGTTCCATATTATACTGTATGCTTTCTTGAAAATTTTCTGGATTTGGGGACTGTGAAAAGACCCCTGCTGGCATGTCTGGTGGGGTAAGCTTGTGTGTCAGTGCTGTGTTGCCTATGTAAACAAATTGGGATTTTCAGCACATTAATGTTTCTTATAAAAATAAGAGTTGCAGTCAGTCTCTCCTCAACTCTTAGCCGAGAGAGACTGGCGTGCATAGTATTTATATTAGCCCTCCGGTTACAGTAAAAAGCAAGACGTTCTGGGCCAGCTGCGGCTTAACTAGTGACAGTTTACAATCTAAGGTAAAAACACCAAGTCATTGAATCTTCTCAACTTGTTCAACGGCTACATTTTAATGCAGGCTTTAAGGCAACAAAACATTTGAAAGGGGGTGTAGAATTTCTATAGACACTGTAAGATGAGTGGCTTGTATTTGCAAGTTTCATAAACATTTTTTATATATATTTTTACTTTTAACGTTCTTATATATTTTTGTATTTTTACAAAGCAAACGTATTTGAAGTCACAAGTTGTCTAGTGACGTTGCAACAGTATGGATCACGTGGTCCACCAGGCATCAGCTGATGACTTCCTTGTTGCGGTTCTGCTTGTCGTCAGAGATAAGAGCAATTGCAGAAGTGCTCCCTTTCTTCCACGAACGGACGCGGTGTCCTTGGTCTTGTTTATGTCAAATTGTGGATTAAGAAGGTACTTTGACACGTTTAATAACTCACTTTAATATAGAACGTACAGATGTTTTATTATACTAATGCTCTTGCTAGCTAGCCAGCAAGCTAACTTTCAGTGATCTAACTACCAGACGGTCGTGCCATTGCGGTAAACCTCCTTTTAGCTAGCTACAGTAACGTTATAGTATCCTGAAATGATGTAACGTTATGTAGTTTTAGGCTACGTTTTTCGATATCAACGTACTCGATAATCCAGTCAGTCCCTGCGGAACTATAATGATTGGGCGTCAGTAAAGTTGCAGTTTCTATTTATTTATTTTTTTTGTCAAATAACATCGCAAATTAATTTTGTCTGGACTAATTTGTAGAATTTTGCAGCTGTGTCCCACTACTCTGCCGTCGCTAACATTCCACCCATGAGTACCTCGGACAGTGAAGAGGACTCCTACAATGAGAGGACAGCTCTGGTTGCATCCGAGATACCTTCTGTGCCATCTTACCAACAAGACCCTGACCAACCCCAGCCTGCAGACATGGAGCCCAGGGTAGGTGTCCTCTGCACTGTTGGGCAAGTGCCCTTCCCAGAGCAGGGACACCTTAGAGCCATTGAATTGATCCATCTTAATTGGTCTTTGTGATTCCTTGTATCCTATCTCCTCACCTCATTTGCAAATGTATTGGAGGAGATGGTCCAAGGTCCCTCCCTGTACCCTCCCCAATGCATTTTGAGAAGTCGGCAAGGGGAGAGGATGCAAGGAATTTAGGATGACTTGAGAATGAGCCTTTGAATCAAATGTCCACAAATCTTAGATAGTGGTGATTGTGATGAATATATATACTATACACAGCCGCTACTTGCTATTTTCTGTTGTAACCTTCATAGTGCAATAATAACACTATTATTCACACCATGTACTATGTAATAAGCAATGCTAAAAAGTGCTCAATTACCTTGCAGCGCCGCACAGTGGCCCCAGAGCCTGCAGCTGAACCCCCGAGCCTGGACAGGAGTGCCGTGGAGCGGGAGCCTGTAGACCTGGAGGAAGAGGAGGAGCTCCCCCTTAAGTACGGCGCCAAGCATGTCATCATGCTGTTCGTCCCCGTCACCCTTTGCATGGTGGTCGTCGTAGCCACCATCAAGTCGGTCAGCTTCTACACTGAGAAGAACGGACAGCAGCTGTAAGTGTTTTTTTTTCCCCCTTCCGTTTAGTAGCCTAGCTTAGGTTATGTTCTGAGGTATAAAACGGACGGAAGCGGGGAGGGGCTGCTACCTGGACCTGTCCAATAAGAATTGCACATTTTTGTGTTCCATTTCAAAACGTTTTCTGTTGTGTGCGCTAATGAACACGACCCAGTGTAATATGAGAAGAGATGCTTCTTTGCGTGATAATATGAGATGAGCTGCTTCTATGCAGGACATTATGAGAAGAGGTGGTTCTCGCATATCTTTGACAGAACCTTAAGGGAACCTTTCCTGTGATTTGAGACTGACATGCTTAGAACTTAGTAGACACTAAAGTCTTTATAACTTGAGTATGTTACATGACAGGTTTTCCCACATTGTAGTAGAAGCTAAATCGATCTATATCTATCTCGCAGGAACTAAGGCTAAATTAGGGTTGGCCAACCCTCCCTCTGGTCATGGGGAGCTACTGGGTGTGCAGGCTTTTGCTCCAGCCCTACTATAACAGCCTGAAATACAGAACCTGATTTTGTAGAATATGGTGTGTTCGAGTATGGCTGCAGCAAAATCCTGCAGGAGGGTAGCTAGCCAGTGATCTGAGAAGGAGGGTTGACCACTCATGAGATAAATATTAGGTGTAGATAATATTAGGTTTAGAGTGAATTTGCTCCTAGATGCTGACCCAAGGTCAGTTCTGCATTTCTCCCACTAAAAGTTAAGGTTAGGATTGGGGAAGGGAAGCTAATCGTAGATCTGTACCTAGGGGGAAACTACACCATGGAAGATAGCATTTGCGTCAGGCCGATTTTCATGATTGTTGATTTGACTCTGGCCCTGTTAGGATCTATACGCCGTTCACAGAGGACACAGACACAGTGGGCGAGCGGCTGCTCAACTCAGTGCTCAACACCATCATCATGATCAGCGTCATCGTAGTCATGACCATCTTCTTGGTTGTGCTCTACAAGTACCGCTGCTACAAGGTGAGACAGACCAAGAGTGTATTCAGTAATGTGAAACATTCTGAACATTGCAGATAGAATACCAGGGAATTGTGTCCGCTCTATTCATTCTGTCTGACAGGTAATCATATCTGTTGTTTTACAACCTACATTTCTATCTAAACGTTCTGTAATGTTACATCCTCCTGAACAGGCCCCAAGCTTGGAGTGCTATATTCTAATGCTCTGTGTCGTCCTAGTTCATTCACGGATGGCTCATCCTGTCCTCGCTGATGATGCTCTTCTGGTTCAGCTTCATGTACCTGGGGTGAGTGTACATCCCAGGAATTGTTTGTAGTCAGCCGTATGGTATCATGTTGCCTGGCTGTTGTGGTTGTTTCAAGGAGAGAGCAGGACAGGAAGGCTGTCTCATAATATATAGGCTCTTTATATGGGCTTAGTTCATGGCTCTGGTCAAAGGTAGTGCACTATATAGGGAATAGGCTGTCACTTGTTTTACACCCCAACGCACCATATGCATTTGGGACAGTAGACTGGAAGTGCTTCTCTGCACTATGGTTATTCTGGGTCTAGTTAAATTGTGTGTGTGTGTGTGTGGCCACACAATGCTTGCGTTATCCGGGCGTTAATGATACACACAGCAAGGGGAACTGATACTGCTGCTTCGTTGGAAGCAGAACTTGTTAATTAGAACCTAACAATACATATTTTCAGAGTTAAAAACTTCACGGACACTATGAAAGCTCACAGCAAGTATATTCTTGCCAGAGGGTCAATACAGCTGCATTGGACAAAGACGTGTTTAGAATAATTGTGGTATATGAACCCCACTTTGGGTGGAGTCTCCTCCTTTTCCCTAAACTTAGTTTCCTGTCTAGCAATAAAGATACAAAGTGATACTGGTAATGAACTTTTCTTTCTCCCTTAATGTGACCTGATCTGACCCGACCCCCTTCATCACTAATCCAGGGCTCTCCCCTTGTCAATTCTGCCACGTGATCGTTTTCCCTGCACTCAGCACATTCCACACGCATATACCTTCCTCCTACAGATAACCATTCACTTCTGGTGTTGACCCTCTAAATCTAAGCACTCAATTTCAATAGGATACCTGATAATGAACCCTATCACAAGTTTATGAGATAGTACCCAGAATCCATCAGTATTGTGATGCTACTTTTCTCTGTGATTATTGACAATTTTCCAAAAAATATTGCCTTGAAGCAATTTCTACCACACTAGTGTATTAAGTAACTTTGTTGGCTCTAACTTCTCCCCCCTCAGCTTTTGTTATTTAAAGAACTGTCTGACCGATCTGAAAGATCACCTTAGTCCCTGGGCCTGAGATTTAACTTAAACAGAACGCCACTGTCTTCACTTATAGTACCAGTCAAAAGTTTGGAAACACCTACTCATTCCAGGGTTTTTCTTAATTTGTACTATTTCTACATTTGGAATAATAGTGAAAACATCAAAACTATGATATAACACACATACAGTCATGTAGTAACCAAAAGGGTGTTAAACAAATCAAAATATGTTATATTTCAGAGTAGCCACCCTTTGCCTTGAGCCTTGATGACAGCTTTGCAATCTCTCAACCTGTAATGCATTTATATTAGGTGTGCTTTGTTAAGTGAATTTGTGGATTTTTTTCCTCTTCTTAATGCATTTGAGCCATTTAGATGTGTTGTGACAAGATAAAGGTGGCATACAGAAGATAGCCCTATTTGGTAAAATACCAAGTCTATATTATGGCAAGAACAGCTCAAATAAGCAAAGAGACAGTCCATCATTACTTTAAGACATGAAGGTCAGTCAAGCCGGAAAATTTCAAGAACTTTGAACGTTTCTTCAAATGCAGTCGCAAAAACCAACTAGTACTATGATAAAACTGGCTCTCATGAGGGCCACCACAGGTCAGGAAGACCCAGAGTTACCTCTGCTGAAGAGGATAAATTCATTAGAGTTACCAGCATCAAATTGCAGCCCAAATAAATGCTTCAGAGTTCAAGTAACACACATCTCAACATCAACTGTTCAGAGGAGATTTCTTGAATCAGGCCTTCATGGTCAAATTGCTTCAAAGAAACCACTACTAAAGGACACTAATAATAAGAAGAAGACCTGCTTGAGCCAAGAAACATGAGCAATGGACATTAGACCGGTGGAAATCTGTCCTTTGGTCTGATAAGTCCAGATTTGAGATTTTTGGTTCCAACTGCTGTGTCTTTGTGAGAAGCAGAGTAGGTGAACGGATGATCTCCGCATGTGTGGTTCCCACCGTGAAGCATGTGGGGGTGCTTTGCTGGTGACACTGTCTGTGATTTATTTAGAATTCAAGGCACACTTAACCAGCATGGCTACCACAGCATTCTGCAGAGATACGCCATCCCATCTGGTTTGGGCTTAGTGGGACTATCATTAGTTTTTCAACAGGACAATGACCCAACACACCTCCAGGCTGTGTAAGGGCTATTTGACCAAGAAGGAGAGTGATGGAGTGCTGCATCAGATGACATGGCCTCCACAATCACCCAACCTCAACCCAATTGAGATGGTTTGGGATGAGTTGGACCGCAGATTGATGGAAAAGCAGCCAACAAGTGCTCTACATATGTGGGAACTCCTTCAAGACTGTTGGAAAAGCATTCCTCATGAAGTTGGTTGAGAGAATGCCAAAAGTGTGCAAAGGGTGGCTACTAAGAATCTAAAACACAAAGGATATATTTTTATTTGTGTAACACTTTTTTTTGGTCACTACTTGATTCCATATGTTATATCGTAGTTTTGTCTTCACTATTATTCTACAATGTAGAAAATAGTAAAAAATTAAGATAAAACTTTGAGTAGGTGTGTTCTAAACTTTTGACTGGTACTTTACATCCAAAGCAGCATTCTAATTACTCAGTTCACACTCTGGATCTCATCATCTCAACAGTTTAATGTGAATTCCTCATCCTAAAAGATAGGACGGATGAAAGGAAGGGTATTCATCTGTCCTACTCGGATCACTATGGATGAAGGATATGAGGTGAGGAAAGGAAGCCACTGCTGATCATTACGATACATCCCTTGTCTGTAAAGCAGTTTGAGGTTTGATTGCACTTTAAATTAAGTTTGATTTGACAGGTCTCTCTCCTCCTATCCAGGGAGGTATTTAAAACCTACAACTTGGCCATGGATTACCCAACAGTAGCCATGATCATCTGGAACTTTGGGGTGGTAGGAATGATCTGTATACACTGGAAGGGGCCTCTGCAGCTGCAGCAGGCCTACCTCATCGCCATCTCGGCCCTCATGGCCCTGGTGTTCATCAAGTACCTGCCCGAGTGGTCTGCCTGGGTCATCCTGGGAGCCATCTCCGTCTACGGTGAGTAGGAGGGCTCAGAGTACATATTGCTGTTGGTTTATACTGTCTGGCATCGTCCGGAAACAACCCCTAGCAATTTAGTCTCTAGTCTAGACACTGAGGTGAGTTGAAACGATTGGATAGATATAAGGGCATATCCCTAGACAAGGTGGAGGTTCCATCTTTTGTCTAGAAATGTAGAATATTTGAAAGTATTGGTGGTGCAAGGTCCTTGGATGGGTATAAATTCCAACTAGCCTATCCCAGTGTAAGGTGAATGTACTATCCTATTCCGTATACCTATCTAATCCTTTCAGATATTTGCAAATAGCCAAGAGGGGTAGAGACTGCAGGTTGTTTCTTGATGGGCCCTTTGATTTAATGGTATAGGTGTTAAATTGACACTTCTTTTTAACTGTGATGGTAGACCTTTTATCATGCTGCTGTACAGACCTCGACTATTAGCTGAGCACCATCTATCAAAAGGCGTGCAATTTCATCATGTATAAATGTTTTGTTTTTTTGCTCATTCAGAAATTCCTGTGTCATGCTACTGTCCTTTGTTTGCAGATTTGGTTGCGGTCTTGTGCCCTAAAGGTCCTCTCAGGATGCTTGTAGAGACCGCACAGGAGCGTAACGAGCCCATCTTCCCTGCTCTCATATATTCATGTAAGTACAAGGTTTTGTACACTGGGGCACACCGTAGCAAACTGTTTTGCAACAGAAAGTGTATCTTGTTAAACAAGTTCAGGGTGTGTATTCTCTTCAAACGGAACAAAGAGACCTACCTGATGTGTCCAAATGTTAGTTGCTTATATTTGTCCTATTTATTTTTTTGTTGTATTTTTTAAATCACTCTATTCCCCCTGAGACACCCTCGGGGCCCTTTATGTGTATTTGTTTTAGTTCAATTCAGAATTGACCAAAATGTCTGTTCGGTTTCTTTGAGTTGGTTCTCGAGCCTTTGGTATGGTTCGTAATTTCCTTCCATAAGGATGCCTTTCGACCAAAATGATGAGTCTTGCAGAATTGCTCAAGTTCACTAATAGGACTTTAATTTATGTTTAGCTGCCATGATATGGATGGTTGGGATGGCCAACCCAGCAAGAAATGCAGAGCCCACAAATCAAGATACAGGTACGTTTTGTCTCATTTCTGCTTATAACCCTTTGGCTTTAACAATGCTCAGTTTGTTCCTAGTCTCAACTATATATATATACAGTGCCTTGCAAAGTATTCACCCCCTTGGTGTTTTTCCTATTTTTTAAAAATTTACAACATGTAATTAAAAAATGTAAAAATTATTTGGATTTCATGTAATGGACATACACAAAATAGTCCAAATTGGTGAAGTGAAATGGAAAAAAATACCTTGTTTAATTAATAATTTTTTTTTTATTTTTTAAATGTCACCAGAAAAGTGGTGAAACCCCTTAAATAAGATCTGGTGCAACCAATTACCTTCAGAAGTCACATAATTAGTTAGATTGCACACAGGTGACCTTATTTAACTAATTATGTTACTTCTGAAGGTAATTGGTGACACTTAGATTGAACACAGGTGGACTTTATTTAAGTGTCACATGATCTCAGTGTATATATACACCTGTTCTGAAAGGCCCCAGAGTCTTCAACACCACTAAGCAAGCAGCACCATGAAGAACAGGGAGCTCTCCAAACAGGTCAGGGACGAAGTTGTGGAGAACTACAGATCATGGTTGGGTTATAAATAAATAAAATATCCAAAACTTTGAACATCCCACAGAGCACCATTTAAATCCATTATTAAATAATGGAAAGAATATGGCACTACAACATCCTGACGAGAGGGCTGCCCACCAAAACTAATGGACCAGGCAAGGAGGGCAATAATCAGAGAGGCAACAACGAGACCAAAGATAACCCTGAAGGATCTGCACAGTGGAGATTGGAGTATCGGTCCATAGGACCACTTTAAGCTGTACACTCCACAGAGCTGGGCTTTACGGAAGAGTGGCCAGAAAAAAATAAGCAAAAACGTTTGGTGTTCGCCAAAAGGCATGTGGGAGACTCCCCAAACATATGGAAGAAGGTATTCTGCTCAGATGAGACTAAAATTGAACTTTTTTTGCCATCAAGGAAAACGCTATATCTGGCGCAAACCCAACACCTCTCATCACCCCGAGAATACCATCTCCACAGTGAAGCATGGTGGTGGCAGCATCATGCTGTGGGGATGTTTTTCATCGGCAGGGACTGGGAAACTGGTCAGAATTAAAGGAATGATGGATGGCGCTAAATACAGGGAAATTATTGAGGGAAACCTGTTTGTCTTCGAGATTTGAGACTGGGAAGGAGGTTCACCTACCAGCAGGACAATGACCCTAAGAATACTGATAAAGCAACACTTGAGTAGTTTAAGGGGAAACATTTAAATTTCTTGGAATGGCCATGTCAAAGCCCAGACCTCAATCCAATTGAGAATCTGTGGTATGACTTGAAGATTGCTGTACACCAGCGGAATCCATCCAACTTGAAGGAGCTGGGGCAATTTTGCCTTGAAGAATGGGCAAAGATTCCAATGGCAAGTTGTGCCAAGCTTATAGAGACATACCCCAAGAGAGTTGCAGCTATAATTGCTGTAAAAGGTGGCTCTACAAAGTATTGACTTTGTGGGGGTGAATAGTTATGCACGCTCAAGTTCTGTTTTTTGTTGTTGTCTTATTTCTTGTTTGGTTTCACAAAATATATTTTGCATCTTTAAAGTGGTATGCATGTTGTTTAAATCAAATGACACAAACCCCCCCCCCCCCAAAAAAAATATTTTTTTTTAATTCCAGGTTGTAAGGCAAAGGGGGTGAATACTTTTGCAAGCCTATGTGTGTGTACAGTTGAAGTCAGAAGTTTACAAACACTTAGGTTGGAGTCATTAAAACTCGTATCTCAAATACTCCCCACATTTCTTGTTAACAAACTATAGTTTTGGCAAGTCTGTTAGGACTTAGGACATCTACTTTGTTCAGATTTTCCAACAATTGTTTACAGGCAGATTATTTCAATTATAATTCACTGTATCACAATTCCAGGGGGTCAGAAGTTCACATACACGAAGTTGACTGTGCCTTTTAAAAAGCTTGGAAAATTCCAGAAAATGATTTCATGGCTTTAGAAGCTTCTGAAAGGCTAATTAATATAATTTGAGTCAATTGGAGGTGTACATGTGGATGTATTTCAAGGCCTATATTCAAACTCCGTGCCTCTTTGCTTGACATCTTGGGAAAATCAACAGAAATCAGCCAAGACCTCAGAAAATAATTGTAGACCTCCACAAGTCTGGTTCATCCTTGGGAGCAATTTCCAAACACCTGAAGGTACCATGTTCATCTGTACAAGCAGTAGTATGTACAAACACCATGGGACCACGCAGCCATCACACCACTGAGGAAGGAGTTGTGTTCTGTCTCCTAGAGATTAATGTACTTTGGTGCGAAAAGTGCAAATCAATTCCAGAACAACAGCAAAGGACCTTGTGAAGATGCTGGAGGAAATGGGTACAAACGTATCCATATCCACTGTAAAACGAGTCCTATATCGACATAACCTGAAAGGCTGCTCAGCAAGGAAGAAGCCTCTGCTCCAAAATCACAATTTAAAATAAGCCAGACTACGGTTTGCAACTGCACATGGGGACGAAGGTTGTACTTTTTGTCCTCTCGTCTGATGAAACAAAAATATTACTTTTTGGTCATAATGACTATCATTATGTTTGGAGGAAAAAAGGGGAGGCTTGCAAGCCGAAGAACACCCCAATCGTGAAGCACTGGTGTGGCAGCATCATGTTGTGGGGGTGCTTTGCTGCAGGAGGGACTGGTGCACTTCACAAAATAGATAGCATCATAAGGGGGGAAATGATGTGGATATATTGAAGCAACATCTTAAGACATAAGTTAAAGCTTGGGTCGCAAATGGGTCTTCCAAATGGACAATGATCCCAAGCATACTTCCAAAGTTGTGGCAAAAAAGGCTTAAAGACAACAAAGTCAAGGTATTGGAGTGGCCATGACAAAGCCCTGACCTCAATCCTATAGAAAATTTGTGGGCAGAACTGAAAAAGCGTTTGTGAGAAAGGAGGCCTACAAACCTGACTCAGTTACAGCAGTTCTGTCAGGAGGAATGGGCCAAAATTCACCCAACTTATTGTGGAAGGCTACCGGGAACATTTGACCCAAGTAAAAGCTGAAATAAATAATTATCTCTACTATTATTCTGACATTTCACATTAAATTAAAGTGGTGATCCTAACTGACCTCAAACAGGACATTTTTACTAGGATTAAATGTCAGGAATTGTGAAACTGAGTTTTTAAATGTATTTGCCTAAGATTTATGTATGTACCGTAATTTCCGGACTATAACCCGCTACTTTATTCCCACGCTTTGAACCTCGCGGTTTATACAATGACGTGGCTAATTTATGGATTTTTCCCGCTTTCAAAAAAACTGAGCACCATCACATAATGTGACGTAAATCGAGTGCGCTCAAACTTCCCATCTTTCTGATTACGGTAGTAATTTGTCACCCTCCTCATGGCAAAGACACAGAGAAATGCATATGATGCAGCTTTCAAGTTGCAGGCGATTGATCTGGCTGTTGGAAAAGGAAATAGAGCTGCTGCGCGGGAGCTTGGCCTTAATGAGTCAATGATAAGACATTGGAAACAGCAACGTGAGGAACTGACTCAGTGCAAAAAGACAACAAAAGCTTTCAGAGGGAAGAAAAGCAGATTGCCCAAAGTATTTGCAGCCACTCGACATCAGTGTAAATCGTGCATTTAAGGTGACGCTCCGTGTTCAGTGGGAGTCTTGGATGACAAGTGGGGAGAAATCCTTCACTAAAACGGGCCGCATGCGAAGAGCAACTTATGGTCAAGTCTGCCAGTGGGTCCTGACAGCGTGGAGCATTGTCAAAAAATCCACTATCATCGACGGGTTTCGAAAGGCTGGACTGCTGCGTGTTGAAGGGGCAGCATGAGCTCAGCCGGATGAAAGTGACGAGAGCGACAATGAAAACGATCCAACATCGGATGAAGCAATTCTGAGGCTATTCAACTCCGACACCGAAGGAGATGACTTCAGTGGTTTCAGTGCACAGGAGGAGGAAGATGGTGACCAATGACTTTCTTGGTAGGCTACTGTTTAATTTTTGTTACAAGCCGTGTTTCGTTTAAAGGCTGTGTAAAGTTCATTTGTTTCAATGTACCGGTAGGCACCTGCGGCTTATAGACGTGCGGCTTATTTATGTACAAAATACATATTTTTTTATAATTCAGTGGGTGCGGTTTATATTCAGGTGCACTTAATAGTCCAGAAATTACGGTATGTATGTACAGTTGAATTTGGCAGTTTACATACACCTTAGCTAAATACATTTAAACTCAGTTTTTCACAATTCCTGATTTCTTTTGATTTTCCCATGATGTCAAGCAAAGAGGCGCTGAGTTTGAAGGTAGGCCTTGAAATACATCCACATGTACACCTCCAATTGATTCAAATTATGTCAATTAGCCTATCAGAAGCTTATAAAGCCTGACATAATTTTCTGGAATTTTCCAAGCTGTTTAAAGGCACAGTTAACTTAGTGTATGTAAACTTCTGACCCGCTAGATACAGTGAAATAATCTGTCTGAACAATTGAACAATTGTTGGAAAAATTCCTTGTGTCATGCACAAAGTAGATGTCCTAACCGACTTGCCAAAACTATAGTTAAATTAACAAGAAATTTGGGGAATGGGTGAAAAACAAGTTTTAATGACTCCAACCTAAGTGTATGTAAACTTCTGACTTCAAGTGTGTGTGTGTGTGTGTGTGTGTGTGTGTGTGTGTGTGTGTGTGTGTGTGTGTGGTTTCACATGAATGTTTTTGGGATGAGTGCACTTGTAGATTTGAATGCAGAACAGATTTGAATGATTGACTTAAAATAAATTTTGCCATTTAAGGTTCCTCAGATGAAGAGGCACATCGGAGTGAGGGCAGCGCCCTGGCGAGGGACTGGGTGGAGCCAGAGACTCAAGTGTCCTCGGGGATGAACAGGTCCTACTCAACCGAGGACGACCTAGACGAGGAAGACCGTGAGTACTTTCTGAATCCTAAATCAACCACTAGCCCCTACCCCTTAGGCACAGGATCTGAAAGGATCGGATAGGTGTAAGCAATGATGGTGAACATTACACCAAACCTATCAAAATGCAGCCATTTGCCATTTCTAGCCAATCGGATCTCCACAAATGTATAGGGGCTATGGTTCTAGGTGTTGATTGGGGATTGGACGAACATCTCCCATGGCAAAAAAAAATCCTCAATTATTTTTAGAATTTTGTAATAAATGTGGTTTCTTATGGACATGCTGTCCTGTGGTATAATCTGCAGGAGGAGTCAAGCTGGGACTGGGGGACTTCATCTTCTACAGTGTGCTGGTGGGGAAGGCTGCCGCCACCGGAGGAGACTGGAACACCACGCTGGCCTGCTTCGTGGCCATTCTCATAGTGAGTGTTGCAGTCAGAAAAACAAAGTGTTGGAGAAGAAAGTAAAAGAGCTTTTTTACATGGCACATAATGCAAACGTTTAAGTTCCTTGCTCAGAACATGAGAACATATGAAAGCTGGTGGTTCCTTTTTAACATGAGTCTTCAATATTCCCAGGTAAGAAGTTTTAGGTTGTGGTTATTATAGGACTATTTCTCTCTATACCATTTGTATTTCATATACCTTTGACTATTGGATGTTCTTATAGGCACTTTAGTATTGCCAGTGTAACCGTATAGCTTCCGTCCCTCTCCTCGGCCCTACCTGGGCTCGAACCAAGAACACATCGACAACAGCCACCCTCGAAGCATTGTTACCCATCACTCCACAAAAGGGGAACAACTACTTCAAAGTCTCAGAGCGAGTGACGTCACCGATTTGAAATGCTATTCGTGCACACCCCGCTAACTAGCTAGCCATTTCACATCGGTTACGCCAGCCTAATCTCGGGAGTTGATAGGCTTGAAGTCATAAACAGCTCAATGCTTGAAGCACAGCGTAGAGCTGCTGGCAAATGCACGAAGGTGCTATTTGAATGAATGCTTACGAGCCTGTTGCTGCCTACCACCGCTCAGACTGCTCTATCAAATCATAGACTTAATTATAACATAATAACACACAGAATTGCGAGCCTTGGGTCATTAATATGGTCAAATCCGGAAACTATCATTTCGAAAACAAAAGGTTTATTCTTTCAGTGAAATACGGAACCTTTACGTTTTTTTATCTAACGGGTGGCATCCCATTAGGTACACATTGGTGCAACGACAGTGCTTTTTTTGCGAATGTGCTTGTTAAATCATCACCAGTTTGGCGAAGTTGGCTGTGATTCGATGAGAAATTAACAGGCACCGCATCAATTATATGCAACGCAGGACACGCTAGATAAACTAGTAATATCATCAACCATGTGTAGTTAACTAGTAATTGTTAAGAATGATTTTTTATAAGATAAGTTTAATGCTAGCTAGCAACTTACTTTGGCTTCTTGCTGCAGTTGCATAACAAGTAGTCAGCCTGCCACGCAGGCTCCTTGTGGAGTGCAATGTAAGGCAGGTGGTTAGAGCGTTGGACTAGTAACCGGAGGGTTGCTAGATCGAATCCTCGAGCTGATAGATTTTTAACTTGTCGTTCTGCCTCTGAACAAGGCAGTTAACCCACCATTCCTAGGCCGTCATTGAAAATAAGAATGTGTTCTTAACGGACTTGCCTAGTTAAATAAAGGGAAAAAACAAAAATAAATCGGCCACAATCGGTGTCCAAAAATGCCGATTACCGATTGTTATGAAAACTTGAAATCGGCCCTAATTAATCGGTCGACCTCCTAGGGTCTACTGTATTATTATGCATACTGGATGGATTGGTTACCTTATTCTACACTCCAAGCGTTCTATCCCATGAGTCTGGGAGTGAACGTATAGGCCTAGGTGATGCTGTTGGTTCATTGATTGTGCAGGGTGGCTTAAAGAGTTAGCCTACAATTATAGTGAATAACTTTATACATTTTTTCCAATTGTATTTATGTATGTTTAACTGTTCAGTTGCATGTCTGAACGAATGTTCATGATAAGCAGACTCATAGTAAACTAGAAAGGTAGTTCCAGCAGAAACTTTGGAATGCGTGTTGATTGCTAGCCTATTTAGTGTGGTGGCTAAGCTGAGAGCCCCAAAAATTGCATGAAGTGGCCCATTTATGGATTTGAAATGTTCTTTAATGAGTCCCTGTGTCTCACAGGGACTCTGCCTCACTCTTCTGCTGCTGGCCATATTCAAGAAGGCCCTCCCAGCTCTCCCTATCTCCATCACCTTTGGCCTGGTCTTCTACTTCTCTACAGACAACCTGGTCCGCCCCTTTATGGACAACCTCGCTGCCCACCAGTTCTACATCTGACTTCTCATCTGGGGGTCAAGGGAACGCACAACAATTTTTTTTCCCACGCCTGTTCTCGTGTTTTCCACCAATGGTAGTCTAAGCAAGGATTTGATTGGGGGGGGGGGACTATAATGCTTTTTAATCAGATTGTGTATATTTTGCTAACAGGTCACCACAAATGAGGGTAAAATACATCTAGGATTGTTTCATGTGGTAGATGTACAGTAATACATTGATACCACACGGGTGTATCGGTCTGTCTCAGTTCTTATTTTACAGATAGAGGATGGCGTCAAGTTGTTTCTACTCATTAGATAGGTCAATGTCGATAATGCAGGTCAGAAACAGGACATTGTGAATTATCAGGAGAAATCACATTTGTTATTACGCACTACAGATCAATTTGAATTAGGCATTTATGTTCCACTCAACCAGCTTTGGGTTATTTTGAGGATAACTTGACACTTCAATAGAGCAAAAGTGAAGTGGTAACTGCAGTGATCCATTCATATCAATTCCCCCTCAAACATCTGCACAAGGCTACTGGTTTTTAAAGGGGCAGTGCAGTCTGAAACTTGATTTTCCATTTTGAGTTCAAAATAACACTCAAATTGTGAAAATGATAATGCTGCCTTAGTGTAAGAGTTAAAAAAATATATATGAAAATGTACACCTGGAATTTCAGCCTGTTTAGGTGGGATGGAGTTTTTGGCCCACAGCATGACATCACAATCTGATCTGATTATTCTGACCAATGACCCCGTTCACAAAAATGGTTCGTTTCTACAGACAGTGAATCCTGTGGCTTGCTATATAAAGCAGGCAGACAGGCATTGAGATCACTGAGGGTATTTGGTGTTATTTTCGTTAAATAAACAGTAATTTATTAGACAGTGATTTAAAAATTACATTAAAACTGCATGGGAGCTTTAATGTCTTGAGAAAGCGGAAACCCAAAAAAGTCAAATATATATTTTAGGGCTTCACTTCGAGTGTAGTTTTTACCTGATAAATGAAATGAGGTATCAAGATTCCAACCCCCTATTGCCCTTCTGTAAATAAGTGAATTAAATAAATAGAACAAGCTTAGATTAAAATGAAAATTGTTTGAGGCACTCTGTTTTTCAACAATTGATTCAATCTTATGACTTCGTAGGAAATTATTTAACTTGACATTTTTTTTCTAATAGTAAAAAAAAATCCAAATAAAGTCAAAGCGTACTCCAGTTTGCTAATTGCTGCTGAGTTGCCATGTATTGTGAAGAAGGGTGCCAAATGGTGTAGGGTGATGTTGCCCATAGATGCTGATCTCAGATCAGTTTTGCATTTCCCCCTTAATGATCAAGTTTAGGATTGGGGAGAGAGGATGATGCTTATCCCGGAGTGCTCAAACAAACGTGAAGCATGCTGGTCCTAATTAGCCTGAAATCCAAACTGATGTTTTCTGTTTATCAGTTTGTATTGCAGTCTAGGTTCTAACTGCTCACTGAAGACAAACTTGGTGGTAGTGTGAAAAAGTAAAATACTGGTCTGCTGTTTGGAGTGCATTTACATGCAATGAGTGTGTAGTCTTTATATTGAAAATATATATTTTATAGAATGTAATAATGGTGTAACATTATTTATCTTAATACACTTAAATGATGTTCTCGATGGATTTTCTTTTTTTGTTGTACTTTTTTTCATTGTGGTGTGCAATAAAGTGGTACATCTGCTAAATTAATTCCAAGAGCAGAAATCTAACAATGAAAGGGTGATTCTAAAATTACAGTTCAGGGTTATTTAGCACAAACTTCCCCGTTTGTATTTCTTATGATAATTGGAATGGAGTTTGGGGCATCAGATTGACCCTTTTATCAAAGGGGTTCATCACCAGCTCTGTAGCTCAACTAGTGGTAGAATAAAACATGGCTCTAGAATGATACATATGTCATTTGGCAATATGAAAACATGACATTGTTAATTCAAACGCAAATGTTTCCTCTTGTAAGCATTTTGGTAAATGTACTGAATCTGGAATATTTTGCCCCGAAGGGGACCATGATGCAAGGGAACTTGAGGTGCAACGTAGTTGGTGTCTTTTGTATATATTAGTTTACCTCTGACATTTGTCCTAAAAGAGTACCATATTTCCCTGCAGCACCATCTTTATTCTGGTTTAAAAAACTGCAAACATAACCAATGACAGAAACAACCATTTCCTTGATTTTCAACAGATGGGCTCAAAGTGCACATTTCCATCCGTCTGGAGCTTAATTTCGATCTTCAAACTGTGATTTGTTCTTGAGAAGGAAGGCTGCTAAGAATTCAATAGGATTTGCAGGTCTGAAAGAGAAGACAAAATGGACAAAAGCACATCTTCAACAAAGTCTGGTTGCTTGAAAGTTACTTGAAACCCAAATGTGCTTCCCTTTTCATAGTACTGCCTGTTCTACACATTTTTTCCAAATAAATTTCCAAGCATGTCAAGCAGAATCAGAGCCCCTGCACAGACATTTTCAACATACCTTTCCTTGGCCAGCACAGATAAGCCTTGAAGAAGAATGGGCACCACTGTCTGATCCAAATATGCCCTCGTGGGGAGCGACTGCAGATCCACCTTCTGTTTGGAGACCTTCTCTGTATTGGCTTTCTCGTTTTCCACTATTCTCTACATAATGAGGTGGTGAAAGAGGAAGCAGAGATACAGAAATATCAACAGTTACCGCTACTCACGCCACTATCCATGTATGTAAGCGTCTTCAAAAAAAGGTGTACTCGGAATTGCAATCTCATGCAATGTAGCCTAACCAATTTGTACCAAAATGTATAGGCTTCACACATTAGTGTATGCTATGTTAGAAAGCTGTGCATACATTGCTTATTCAGTAGACAATCATGGTTACCATAACTAACATAATGCAGTGTGATGTTTGAGTCTTTGAAATGGACCCCCGTTTCATGGACATGCTTTTCTGAAAGGCACAATAATCGTATAGATTGTCATACCTGGATGTTGTCCGTCAGTCCATATTCAGAATGGGGGTTTTCAGCTGTCTAAAAAGGAGCAGAAATATGTATTTATTTCAAATGTGTCTATCAAACACGCCATTTCAATGAAGAGAACCGCTTAAAATCCCCTAACTACATCTGTATTAAGACTTACTGGAGTGTGCACCTCCATAGATTGGTCTGCGTCCGTGTGATCTGAGAGAAACATACATTAACGTCAGCTACCTACATTCTAGGCAATAGGAAGAGGATAGCCAGTCAGTTAACGTAAAAGTCTTCAGAATCATTCAGAGACAGATCAGCAACAATATCAAAATGTCAACAACCGCAAGGACGGTGGTCCTGTCATCTTTTAACTAGAACGTAAAATAAACACACTTACTCCAGATTAAGTTCAGGTAGATAACGACATAGGAGTACCATCCATTCCTACAAGCCAAAGAAGGTACCCCACAGGCAGGCTAGCTACAGTAATGTCGAATGAATATATGAATTCAAGTGGCGGGTAAACTAACGTTACTTTAGCTCGTTGGCTAGTTAACGTTATGTTAGCAACGACCTTCCACCGTGAACCAAGGACTGTTACCGACAGAACAGACTGGATTAAATAAATTGTTGGGGTATACGAAAATATTTCAAGCTAAATGTATCGCTACAACTGTAATAGAACGTACAAAAGTGCCGATTAACGAACAACATTTCACTTACCGTCCGCCATGTTTGTTGTTAGTATTTACGCAATGTGCGTGGTTTCTACGTAAAATCTTGTTTGAAGTTACGTACTGTCTATGATAGGACAAGACTGAGCGTGCCCCTCCTCTCCTACCCTTTTGTTCGTTTGGTAACCGCCCCGTCCAATTTTATCAACATTTGGACCACCATGTCGGAGAATATGTGGCAACTGTAGACGCTGCAAAGGTTGAGAGGCAACCCAAGCAAAAGGCAAGACCGTTATGTTATGGATACGATAGCGAGCCATCGGGTGAATGAGTTCTCCGGGAGGAAGAGGCAGCAGAAAGAAGCGAGGCCCTGCAGGGTCCCCGCCCGACGGAGGGGCCACCTGCGACCAGGTGTCACTACATAAACGAAATTTGTATTACTTCTCATACCCACTGCTGGCGTTGTTTGCAGTGCTCCGTGTCCTCGTGTTGCATTTTGGCGAACTCTTCGCCTGGCTGTGCGAGCGGATGTCTCGTGCTATGGCTGCGAGACCCAAACAACGGGCAGCAGATGAGCATGCGAACAAGGTGTGCGAGCAGGACATCGGCGAGCAGATCCGAAACCACCACAAACAAGCATTCGAGTACATCTCAGTGGCTCTGAGAATTGACGAGGATGACAAAGGTATGTTTTCAGTGTAGTGTGACTGCTATTTGCAGCAGCACCACTGACTGTTGTGTAGCTGGGTTTAACAGCAGTTGTCAAGTTAACAACTGTTATAAACCCATGTGTGGATAATGCAAACAAAGATACTACTGTCAATACAGATTGAAACAAAACCGGTTAAATTTAACTAGGCCTATTGATTCAAACTCAGGCTCTGTACCCCAACAGCAACGCAATGGAGCATGTAAAAATATTGCTGTATTCTAAATGCTAACGAGGAAGTAAAGAAAGAGCGAGGTCAGTTGACTTACTGGTTCAAGTTGTGATTTTCTGCATGATAAAAAGTGTGGTGCAGAAGTGTTGATCCTATGATATCTTGTGTATTTATGGGCCTTTCCGTAGAAACCGCCACATAGTTTTTATGTCATCATGCAGACAGATGGAGAACAGTTGTTCTGTCAAAGAAATTGTCTGCAATTACATAGCGATGTTAGCTTATTGGACGACAGATACATATCTATCAATTATACCACCACAATATTACTACAATAGCTTGCTGTTGAGGCGGTTGACTAGAGTTATGCAGACTGTTCAATATGGCTTGGAGAATATGCCTCAACCTAGGTCTCAGACTGGCTGAATACAGTCAACCATGTGGTAGGCCCAGGGGCGAAAGGGGACAATATGTTAGCGGCTGAATATATGGGTGTTTTCTGTTAAGAGAATGTGTTTCTTGTTAAAAGGCTGAATAGCACTAAAGGGAATAAGCAAACGCGCTATGTGTAATCCTGGGATTAAGTGTATTTGTTGGTATAATTCTATAATGGTCTATAGTTATCTGTACTTAATCCTATAATGACCATTAGTAATATTATAGTCCGATAATGGCATGTAGCAATCTTATAATTGCCTATAATAATCTGTACTTATTATTTTTTGGTAAATAATGTATAGGCTCCGCCACCAATAAAATTGATCCAAGGAAGGGGAAACCCTGCATAGAGGAAATAACAGATTCTGAAACAATGGTGGAGTAAAGCCGAGGTGATATGGTTATTAGCATAAAGTGGGGGGGACTATGAAACTGTATAAAAGGAGTGGACGGAGACTGAGTCAGGCACTTGCTCCATGGACCAACTCGGCTTGTTACTTTGTAATAAAGTCTAATTGAATTCACAAGTTCCGGTATCTGAGCGATATTGTTGAACCAATATTTCCATGACAAGTGCGAGGGACACCCACCAGTAGACACAGCCCACTATTCGCTGCTTTATTTTTTGATCGTGATGATCTAGTCTGTATAATTTAAGGTGCCAATGAGTGTTTTACTGTAAAAAAAAAAAAAGGAAAATAACAGATGGGCTAGCCTGCATACATTAAGGTGCCAATGAATGTGGATATGCTAAAACCAGCAAATAAATAGGCTTGGTCCTCCTTTGTGCCACCATCTTTTGGAAACCAGGATGATTTATATTCCCAATATACTGTCACACACACACAGTAGGATATACAGTACAGCATGAGGTCTACTGCATATCTGCATGTGCTTGCTCCAATCGGTGTGATCCCAGGGGATCAATAGACATGTGCTGGGATGATGTGAGCTGACATTAATTGTTATCGTCAGCAGGGTGGAAAATGCCATCCGATTCTCTCGCCTCTCCCGAGTTGGCCATGTCATCATGCATGGACGAACTGAATGAATTGAGTTCCTCCTTGACTATTTACAATGTTCCAATGTACTGTAACTGGGGTGCAATCCTTAGTCCAAACAGTTGGAAAAGGGAAGGTTTTGCAACTAAAGCAAAGGTTTCTATTGGACAAATTCAGGTAGGTCCCTCCCCGTTTCATTCCGCTTGCTTGCGTTTAAGAAACGCTTCCACTCAATACACAGGCGCCGGAGCACATAGGAAAACAGGCTACAGTCAGTGAGGCCTCTTGCTATGTTTTGAAAGGCCTCGGCTATACATTCATCAAGTTGTTGAATTTGGTTAGTTAGACCCGTGATTTCAATGCACACACCCAAAATGTATTGATTATGTTTCTCCCAGACTCCTAGGTCTGTCATAAGCTAACCTCGCCCCCAAGCTATTTTGCACAGCAGCGTCTTGAGTAGATAGGTGAGCCAAACGCTTACTTTGCTGAAGGCAGACATCTGATCATCTGTTTTAGCATAGTAGTTGGAGTAAAGCAGAGATGCTTGACACCAGACTAATCTTCCAGCTTTATCCACGTCTTATAATAATAATAATAATATATGCCATTTAGCAGACGCTTTTATCCAAAGCGACTTACAGTCATGTGTGTCTTCTCTGTCAATGTTCAATTTACCTACTGAACTGGCAGGAGTGATGTGCCAAGGGGCTTACTGTACTCTACCACTACTGTACCTGCTCAGGTTTAGCCTAGTGCACACAGTCACACCAGTCCCAAACCATTTCATACATTCAAGGGTTGACTGTATATTGTATATTTCTACCACTCAGTGTTTTTTCGAGTAGGCATATATTGTAGTGTAGGAAGCCTCTTGTGCTCTTTTTCAACCAGGCTCCTCCCATATCAGACATCCAGTTTCTCTGTGGAGCACCATTGTGATGGCATGGGGAGAGAAAATGGTTTTGGCCTCACGGAACAAAGGGCCTGATTCAACGGGGCCTTGGACTCTTTTGTGAGGCTTTTGTACGCTTAGCTCTCCCTCTGGGAGTGTGGAGAATGCCATCACTTTGAACATGAGTCCCCCCAGTATGCCGCACTGTTGGCCCACATCTTTTGAAACAAACAACTGTGTTATCGAAATCTGGGTTTGTTGAGTTGTCTCACTGAAAGATGGGGCATTCCCAGTCCCTCCTGTCTAGGTCTAAATGCCCTACTTTTGTTTTTTTTAATCATGGCTGGACATTCGCTTATATATGGAAATAGATCTGGAATTTTTTTCATATCTTATCATAAGTCATGACCTTTTCAATGAAGGCCAAGCCAATATCACATCCGTCTATTTATTTGCAATTAAAGGCTCTGGCCTGTGTCATGCCCCTAAATAACATAAACCTGTAGAGATGAGTGTTGGTTTGAATAGAAAGTGAAGTCCATCTTATTTATTTATATGTTGAAATGGAGGAGGGCCGGAGTGGCAGCTATCAATGTCTTTTAAATGGCTAGAGAGGATAAAGTGACATTTTTCATATTGATAAGATCCTAATAGAAGTAACGCATATGCCACAGCAGGGTCTTGTTCATCAGGGCATGCAACGGGAAAAACTGAACTGAAGTCAGTGATTCTTATTTGACAATTCCTCCCTGTTTTTCAGTTTAGTGCCAAATGACCACAACTCGGCTGAACCCAATAGAATTTTAGGGCCTGTCTGCCTGCCTTTGGGAATAGGGAGCCCCGGTCTCAACAATACTCAGAATCACTCATAAGGAGAGGATATGCTGTATATTCCCACCACTATGAAAATCAGTCTTATGACTTGACACTGCTCCACGCCAGAGGGGTTTAAGAGTCTGGGTCAGTCATGTGAAATGATACATTATAGTTCACGTCATTATGGTTTGATCCATGAGTCTCTCTGTACTTTTTGTTTGAGGTCATGATTGACTGTCTGTCATGCCATGCCAAATGTTTGTTTTTGCTATTCTTCCAATGCCTCTTGAGATGCTATACCTTTAGGCAACACAAAGCGTGTAAAATATGTAGGCTAAAACATGTAGGCCTAATGCATGTAAAATATGTATTGTAGACTAAAGGATGCTTAGTCTACTGCAAAATTACTAAATATCTCATCCTTTTACATCAGCTCTAATTTGACTGTGAACAATGATTTTGTATGTACTCTAACCTCAAAATGCTTTTTTTCTGTGCCTGTCTGACTGTCCCGACCTTGTGGTTTGTGTGTTACTAGTGCACAAGGAACAGGCAGTCCAGTGGTACAAACGCGGAATCGCCGAGCTCGAGAGGGGCATCGCGATCGAGGTAGCTGAAAACGGTGAGTTGACTGTGCATACTTTGCTGTATTTAGTATTTCCAAGGGCCTATAGTCGTGGCCAACAGTTTTGAGAATGACACAAATATACATTTTCACAAAGTCTGCTGCCTCAGTTTGTATGATGGCAATTTGCATATACTCCAGAATGTAATGAAGAGTGATCAGATGAATTGCAATTAATTGTAAAGTCCCTCTTTGCCATGCAAATTAACTTAACCCCCCCCCAAAAGAAAATGTCCACTGCATTTCTGCCCTGCCACAAAAGGACCAGTTGA
Source organism: Oncorhynchus gorbuscha (assembly GCF_021184085.1). NCBI lineage: Eukaryota > Metazoa > Chordata > Actinopteri > Salmoniformes > Salmonidae > Oncorhynchus > Oncorhynchus gorbuscha. The sequence continues at coordinate 19,144,170 of NC_060190.1, read as the reverse complement.
CGCCATGTCAGTGATTCTCTAGTTAACACAGGTGTGAGTTGACAAGGAAAAGGCTGGAGATCACTCTGTCATGCTGATTGAGTTTGAATAACAGGCTGGAAGCTTCAAAATGAGGGTGGTGCTTGGAATCATTGTTCTTCCTGTCAACCATGGTTACCTGCAAGGAAACATGTGCCGTCATCATTGCTTTGCACAAAAAGGGCTTCACAGGCAAGGATATTGCTGCCAATAAGATTGCACCTAAATCAACTATTTATCGGATCATCAAGAACTTCAAGGAGAGCGGTTCAATTGTTGGAAGAAGGCTTCAGGGCGCCCAAGAAAGTCCAGCAAGCGCCAGAACCGTCTCCTAACATTGATTCAGTTGCGGGATCGGGGTACCACCAGCACAGAGCTTGCTCAGAAATGGCAGGTGAGTGCATCTGCATGCCCAGTGAGGCGAAGACTTTTGGAGGATGGCCTGGTGTCAAGGAGGGTAGCAAAGAAGCCACTTCTCGCCAGGAAAAACATCAGGGACAGACTGATATTCTGCAAAAGGTACAGGGATTGGACTGCTGAGGACTGGGGTAAAGCCATTTTCTCTGATGAATACCCTTTCCGATTGTTTGGGGCGTCTGGAAAAAAGCTTGACCGGAGAAGACAAGGTGAGCGCTACCATCAGTCCTGTGTCATGCCAACAGTAAAAGCATCCTGAGACCATTCATGTGTGGGGTTGCTTCTCAGCCAAGAGAGTGGGCTCACTCACAATTTTGCCTAAGAACACAGCCATGAATAAATAATGGTACCACCACATCCTCCGAGAGCAACTTCTCCCAACCATCCAGGAACAGTTTGGTGATGAACAATGCCTTTTCCAGCATGATGGAGCACCTTGCCATAAGGCAAAAGTGATAGCTAAGTGGCTCGGGGAACAAAACATTGATATTTTGGGTCCATGGCCAGGAAACTCCCCAGACCTTAATCTCATTGAGAACTTGTGGTCAATCCTCAAGAGGCAGGTGGACAAACAAAACCCCACAAATTCTGACAAACTCCAAGCATTGATTATGCAATAATGGGCTGCCATCAGTCAGGATGTGGCTCAGAAGTTAATTGACAGCATGCCAGGGCGGATTGCGGAGGTCTTTAAAAAGAAGTGCATCTGCAAATATTGAGTCTGCATCAACTTCATGTAATTGTCAATAAAAAGCCTTTGACACGTATGAAATGCTTGTAATTATACTTCAGTGTTCAATAGTAACATCTGACAAAAATATCTAAAGACACTGAAGCAGGAAATTAATATTTGTGTCATTCTCAAAACTTTTGGCCACGACTGTATAGTGCAGATTTCCTTACCATCTCTGGTCCCGGAGAGCTAGTGATATGCAGGGTTTTAATTTAGCCTATCGTTAACACACATGGTTCAGCTAACCGTGGTCCTGATTGAAGACCATGCTCAGCTGATTATTGTAATCACCTAGTGTGTAGCTGCTGGCCTGGAACAAAAACCTGCATACCCAGTAGCTCTAAGCAGAGTTGGAGAACTCTGCTATAGCAAAACAAACATATACAGGAGTGTAAAACGGCTATTTTACTAATAGATTTGTTTTTATTCTCTCTTCTCTTCCAGGCGAGAAATATGAACGTGATAAACGTCTACAGGCCAAGATGATCACTAATCTGATCATGGCAAAGGATCGCCTGGAGCTTTTAGGTGAGAATCAAACATTTGGACACATTTTTTAATGTCTTGCCTTCCTTGTGCACCTTGATACTGCATGGCAGCTTCTGAACGGCTGCATTCATGTTGAATGCGTGGCAGGACATTGTTTGATTTCTTGACATTTGTTGCTTTTCATGCTAGCTTAGATACAGTATGTCTGTTAGCTTTATATGGACTGATTTCAGTGGCAACAGAAATTGTATTTGAATTCCATGATTTGGAATTTGTATAACGATATTGAATTTGAATGTAATATTTATGAATTTGTAATGCACAAATTAAATAATGTAATTCATAAATTGAACTTGTATTTTCAGGATTTGAAACTGAAATAAATTAATAGTGCATTCAGTTTTAAAAATTCAATTTCAATTTAATTGAATATTCAAATTCAATATTGAAATCAAATCAAATTTTAATTGTCACTTGCTTTGTAAACAGGTGTAGACTAACATTGAAATGCTTACTTACAGGCCCTTCCCAACAATGCAGAATACAGAATACAAAAAAATGCAAATAGTACAATTGGGAATAAATACGCAATGATAGTTTGGCTATATACACGGGGTACCAGTTCCAAGTGGATGTGCAGGGGTACGAGGAAATTGAAGTAGATACTGCATGTACATATAGGTAGGGGTAAAGTGACTAGGCAACAGGATAGATAAGACTATCGTGTGTGTGTGTTTGGCGAGTGTGTACGTGTTATGTGTGTGTGTTGTCGTGTCAGTGTAAGTACTATATGTGTGAGTGTGTGGTTAGAGTGGTATAGAGGTCCTGGGTGGCAGGGAGTTTGACCCCAGTGAAGTACTGGGCTGTACGTACTACTCTCTCTGCGCCTTGCCGTCGGATGCCAATGAGGCCAATCAAGAGGCCTTCTATTTGAGGATCTGAGGGTCATCAGCCTCCTGATGGGGAAGAGGCGTTGTCGTGCCCTTTTCACAACTGTGTTGGTGTGTTTGGACCATGATAGGTCCTTAGCGATGTGTACACTGAGAAACTTGCAGCTCACGACCAGCTCCGCTACAGCCTCGTCGAAGTGAATGGTGGCGTGTTTGACCCTCTGTTTCCTGTTGTCCACGACAAACGTCTTTGTTTTGCCCACATTGAGGGAGAGGTTGTTACACTGCCAGGTCTCTGACCTCCTCCCTAAAAGCTGTCTCGTTGTTGGTGATCAGGCCCACCACCGTTGTCACATCACACTTCTACATTAATGTGGATGCTACCATGATTACAGATAATCCTGAATGAATCATGAATATTGGTGAGTGAGAAAGTTAGAGGCACAAATATCATACCCCTAAAGCATGATAACCTCTCACCATTACAATAACATGTGAGGTTAGTATTATTGGGGGCAGAACGATATTTATGCCTCTAACTTTCTCACTCATCATTATTCACGGTAGCATCCACATTAATATAGATATGTTTAGAAACATATTATATTATTATTTACAATTCAATTGACTCCAAAATGACATCCAGAAGAAAATATCTTGCAGCCCAAAAGCTAGAGCAAAATTCATAGGAAGAAAATAAACATTTATTTGAACTTTTATTTAACTAGGCAAGTCAGTTAAGAACAAATTCTTATTTACAATGACGGCTTACTCCGTCCAAACCCTGGACAACGCTGGGATAATTGTGCGCCGCTCTATGGGACTCCCAATCACTGCCTGATGTGATACAGCCTGGATTCGAACCAGGGACTACAGTGACTCCTCTTGCAGTGAGATGCAGTACCTTAGACCACTGCGCCACTCGGGAGCCTAACATGCCGCAATTGGCTTTAGAAACCACCAGAAGCTTCTATTTGCCACAGAGAGTGTTTGATTCTGTCTGTTCTCCTGTACCATTCCTGGCTGGCAAAGTACCATGATGCTGTCTCTGGTTTTGAATCAGAATGTAGAGGGCTAAATATTATTTTTGAATCTGAATGCATCTGAGAAGTTGAATATATGAAACTTTGATCAACTTGAAATTATAGTTTAACTCCATACACAAGACAATGAATGCAATATTTACCACATTGAAAATGAATGCATAAATATTGAATTTGAATATTCAATTAAATTGAAATATAATTTTAAAGCCAAATGAAATTATTCATTCAATTTGTTGATTACAAATTCAAAATGATTTAAGTGAAATTAAATATACAAATAAAAAAGTATGGAATTCAAATACAATTGCTGTTGGCACTGAAATCGCTCCATAGCTTTGTATCTCGTGGAGAAAAAACATGTAAAGCCTGTATACACTGAGTGTACAAAACATTTCTATGACATAGACTGACCAGGGGAATCCAGTGAAAGCTATGATCCCCTATTGATGTCATCTGTTAAATCTACTTCAGTCAGTGTAGATGAAGGGAGAAGACAGGTTAAAGAAGGATTATTTTCAGAGAAACATGGATTGTGTATGTGTGCCGTTCAGAGGGTGAAAGGGCAAGACAAAATATTTAAGTGTCTTTGAACACGGTATGGTAGTAGGTGCCAGGCGCACTGGTGTAAGTGTGTCAAGAACTGCCACGCTGCAGTGTTTTCCACGCTCAACAGTTTCCCGTGTGTATTGGGAATGGTCCACCAGGGCCTCCCGAGTGGCGCAGTGGTCTAAGGGATGTGCTTGTCCCATCGCACACTAGCGACTCCTGTGGCGGGCCAGATGCAGTGCACGCTGACACGGTTGCCAGGTGTACAGTGTTTCCTCCGACACATTGGTGCGGCTGGCTTCCGGGTTCAGTGGGCATTGTGTCAAGAATTAGTGCGGCTTGGTTGGGTTGTGTTTCGGAGGATGCACGGCTCTCGACCTTCGCCTCTCCCGAGTCCGTACGGGAGTTGTGGCAATGAGACAAGACTGTAACTACCAATTGGATGCCACAAAATTGGGGAGAAAAAGGGGGCAAAAAGAAAAGAAATGTCCACCAACCAGGGGACATCCAGCCAACTTGACACAACTGTGGGAAGCATTGGAGTCAACATGGGCCAGAATCCCTGCGGTATGCTTTTTACACCTTGTAGTCCATGCCCTGACGAATTCAGGCTGTTCTGAGGGCAAAGGGGGATGCAACTCAATATTAGGAAGGTGTTGCTAATGTTTTGTTCACTCAGTGTAAATTCACATGCGTACTTTTTGTATTGACATCACATGACTTCCAAACTACAATGTACTTTATGCACCAAAAGGGATTAGGCCCTAAATACTCCAGTGCCTTTTTATTAAACCCGTAATGGACACCACAAAACATGTTTTAATACTTTAAATGACAGAATTAGTCAATTTTGGTAAAAATCCACTCACGGTCCCCCAAAGCTGTTTCAGAAGCTTTTCGTCATTCCACAGCTGGCTACAACATTATCCTGAATCATGTTCATTTGGCACAAAACCTAAGATAACAAACCTAGACTTGTCCAATAAGAAATGCTCATTTTCCTTTTGCGTTGCAGAACATTTTCAAACATTTTCCTAATGAACACGACCATACTCTTGTTTGATTCGTCCTGGTTGGACATGGCTGCTATGTTTGGCTTTGCTGCCTCGACACTGAAATGTTGACAATCCTCTCAGCCCTATCCCATATACCTCATTCTTGGATGTGGCATGACAACTTAACTTAGGCACCATCCCAAAACATTGCTGTTCATCCCCCATTCAAAGAATCTTGGCGGATTTTATTTGTTTATTTCAAATATAATTTCCTTTTCTTCTCCTTTTCCCTCCCTTCTCCTATTCCCTTTCCCAATTTCATTTGGTTTTTGTTATTGTCATTCCTGTTGTGTAGAAAAGCTGCGTTCAGGGCCAGCTCAGAGAGACATCTATGCAGAGAGCTCAAACCAGTCATACCATAACGGTTATCTACGCTCAGGTGGGTGCTACCGGGAATCTGCTTTCAGGTGTCATGACTGGTTTTTTACGAGTGTTTTCAAGGGTGTCATTGTTCCTGATTATTCAGGAATTCCAGTTTTTCTGCCTTTATTCTCTTCATGAACTCAGCAAAAAAAGAGATGTCCCTTTTCAAGACCCGGTCTTTCAAAGGTAATTCATAAAAATCTATCTTCATTGTAAAGGGTTTAAACACTTTCCCACGCACTACTGGAATGGTCGTTAAGACACTAACAGCTTACAGACGGTAGGCAATTAAGGACACAGTTATGAAAACTTAGGACACTAAAGAGGCCTTTCTACGGACTTTGGAAAAGCACCAAAAGAAAGATGCCCAGGGTCCCAGCTCTTCTGCGTGAATGTGCCTTAGGCATGCTGCAAGGAGGCATGAGGACTGCAGATGTGGCCTGGGAAATAAATTGCAATGTCCATTCTGTGAGATGCCTAAGACAGCGCTACAGGGAGACAGGACGGACAGCTGATCGTCCTTGCAGTGGCAGACCATGTGTATCACCACCTGCACAGGATCGGTACATCCGAACATCACACCTGCGGGACAGGTACAAGATGGCAAAAACAACTGCCCGAGTTACACCAGGAACACACAATCCATCCATCAGACTGTCCACAATAGACTGTCCACAATAGGCTGAGAGAGGCTGGACTGAGGGCTTGTAGGCCTGTTGTAAGGCAGGTCCTCACCAGACATCACCGGCAATAACGTTGCCTATGGGCACAAACTTGCTGGACCAGACAGGACTGGCAAAAAGTGCTCTTCACTGACGAGTCTCACCAGGGGTGATAGTCGGATTTGCGTTTATCGTCGAAGGAATGAGCATCACACCCAGGCCTGTACTCTGGAGCGGGATCGATTTGGAGTTGGAGGGTCCTTCATGGTCTGGGGCGGTGTGTCACAGCATCATCGGAGTGAGCTTGTTGTCATTGCAGGCAATCTCAACGCTGTGCATTACAGGGAAGACATCCTCCTCCCTCATGTGGTACCCTTCCTGCAGGCTCATCCTGTCATGACCCTCCAGCATGACAATGCCACCAGCCATACTGCTCGTTCTGTGCGTGATTTCCTGCAAGAGAGGAATGTCAGTGTTCTGCCATGGCAAACGAAGAGCCCGGATCTTAATCCCATTGAGAACGTCTGGGACCTGTTGGATCGGAGGGTGAGGGCTAGGGCCACCCCCCCAGAAATGTCTGGGAACTTGCAGGTGCCTTGGTGGAAGAGTTGGGTAACATCTCACTGCAAATCTGGTGCAGTCCATGAGGAAGAGATGCACTGCAGTTCTTAATGCAGCTGGTGGCCACACCAGATACTGACTGTTACTTTTGATTTTGATCCCCCCTTTGTTCAGGGACACATTATTCCATTTCTGTTAGTCACATGTCTGTAGAACTTTTTATGTCTCAGTTGTTGAATCTTGTTATGTTAATACAAATATTTACACATGTTAAGATTGCTGAAAATAAACACAGTTGACCGTGAGAGGACATTTCTTTTTATGCTGAGTTTACATCATTGAAATTGATCTACCTCCAAACCAATATCCTACTTTTCCTGACTTTTCCTGTTTTTTCTTATTTCATCTTTCACGCAGTCTTAGACTAAATCAGGCCTCCATTGATGGGACATTAACTCACGCATAGCTTAATTAAATGTCCTAACCTACCATACTGATAAATAAATCGCTAATATATCTTGATGGTTCTAACAGTCTCCTTGCTCTTGGCAGTAAGTGGAGCCGTACCCAAAAAGAGGGACTCCCTGACTACTCACTCCAGTCACTCCCTCCCACGACCAAAGCATACGCCAAAAAAAACCTTGCCGGCAGGCCACGGGGGCCTCCAGCGCTCCCCCAGCTTCATTGGGCCCTCCAGCAGTCACACACAGCACAGACTGGTCCCCCAGTCCAACAGAAACAAGGTGAGACCCAGATCGTCTTTCCTCAACTAACTCCACATCTAGCCAAGAGTCCAGGGCCCATATTGATAGTGTCTCAGAATAGGAATGCTGATCTAGGATCAGTTCCTCCCTCTCCGTGTAATCTTATTCATTATGCTCTAAAATGAATAACTGATTCTAGACTAGCACTATAGCCATGGACTATAAAGAAAAACATGATACTAAAAGAACATCTCCAGTCTATATCCATTTTTATTGAAGGGAAGATAAAATTCACAAACCTAAGAAAATAGGAGAATTTCCAATCATCATCACAAGAGATTAGCTTGTTGAAAATCGTAACCAAATCTGAATTTATGGTTCTTTTTGTTATAGAGTAAAACGGGCAACCGGCAAAACTGTAAACCCACCACCACTCCCACATCCATGTCCCCACTGAAGAAGAGGGATATGAAGAACTTGAAGAATGTGGACAGCAAGCTTGCCAACCTCATCCTCAGCGAGATCATAGACAGGTGAGGGACAATGATTTGGATGATTTGGAGTGTATTGTGTATTATTCACTGGACATAAAGCAGGTGCTTTGCAAGGTGCCTCAGTTTGGAACGCAATAGACGTTGACTGCTTGATGTGGGTGATGTTCAGTAGGGCGCAAAGATGTAACACTTTTTATAATGTTTTGATTCAGCCTGCCTGTTTCAGTCTGTCTTTGCTGTTGAATTAACACAACCCAAGCAGAGTTGAGTATGTCTATATTTCTGTATTGGAATCAGCATTCAGACCTGTCTCGTGTGTGTGTGTGTGTGTGTGTGTGTGTGTGTTCCAGTGGCTCATCTGTGAGGTTTGAGGACGTTGCTGGCCAGGAGCTGGCTAAGCAGGCCCTACAGGAAATAGTCATCCTCCCTGCACTAAGGCCAGAGGTGAGATTAGAGAGGAACAGCAACTCACTGGACCATGGAGTGTACAGTCGTGGCCAAAAGTTTTGAGAATGACACATATTCATTTCCACAAGGTTTGCTGCTTCAGTGTGTTTAGATATTTTTGTCAGATGTTACTATGTAATACTGAAGTATAATTACAAGCATTTCATAAGTGTCAAAGGCTTTTATTGACAACTACATGAAGTTCATGCAAAGAGTCAATATTAGCATTGTTGACCCTTTTTTTTCAGGACCTCTGCAATCTGCCCTGGCATGCTGTCAATTAACCCCTGGGCCACATCCTGACTGATGGCAGCCCATTCTTGCATAATCATTGCTTTGAGTTTGTCAGAATTTGTGGGTTTCTGTTTGTCCACCCGAATTGAACACAATTTCTCAATGGGATTAAGGTCTGGGGAGTTTCCTGGCCATGGACCCAAAATATCAATGTTTTGTTCCCCGAGCCACTAAGTTATCACCTATGCCTTATGGCAAGGTGCTCCATCATGCTGGAAAAGTCATTGCTTGTCACCAAACTGTTCCTGGATGGTTGGGAGAAGTTGCTCTCGGAGGATGTATTGGTACCATCTTTATTCATGGCTGTGTTCTTAGGAAAAATTGTGAGTGAGCCCACTCTCTTGGCTGAGAAGCAACCCCACACAAGAATGGTCTCAGGATGCTTTACTGTTGGAATGACACAGGACTGATGATAGCGCTCACATTGTCTTCTCCGGACAAGCTTTTCTCCAGATGCCCCAAACAATCGGAAAGGGGATTCATCAGAGAAAATGACTTTACCCCAGTCTTCAGCAGTCCAATCCCTGTACATTTAGCAGAATATCAGTTTGTCCCTGATGTTTTTCCTGGAGAGAAGTGGCTTCTTTGCTACCCTTCTTGACACCAGGCCTTCCTCCAAAAGTCTTTGCCTCACTGTGCGTGCAGATGCACTCACACCTGCCTGCTGTCATTCCTGAGGAAGCTCTGTACTGGTGGTGACGCGATCCTGCAGCTGAATCAACTTTAGGAGACTGTCGCTTGCTGGACTTTCTTGGGCACCCTGAAGCCTTCTTCACAACAATTGCACCGCTCTTCTTGAAGTTCTTGATGATCCGATAAATGATTGATTTAGGTGAAACCTTACTGGCAGCAATATCCTTGCCTGTGACACAATGATGATGACACATGTTTCCTTGCAGGTAACCATGGTTGACAGAGGAGGAACAATGATTCCAAGCACCACCCTCCTTTTGAAGCTTCCAGTCTGTTATTCGAACTCAATCAGCATGACAGAGCGATCTCCAGCCTTGTCCTCGTCAACACGAAGTGTCTCAGGATCGGTTTCTCCTTTTCAATCATAATGAATAAGGGGGAGGGGGCGTGGATACGAGTAAATGTGTTCAAGCTTTATAGGAGAGCCTATTTTGCTGTTCAACTGGGATTTTCTTTATTTTGGCGCACCGGTGCACCTAGAAAAATAATCAGGCAGCTAATAATTGTTGTAATAGTTAGGCTTCGCTGTACCACTGTTTCCATGTGCCATTGAGAAAAACGCTTTTGGTTGCACCATTACTACAAACGTTGTGATCATATTACTGGTGCTACGTTTTTTTTTTCGTCTGTTGTACATTGGCGCTGCAGCTGGATGCACCTCCTTTGGCGAGGCCGTATTTTACATTCATAGCCATTCTTAAACCATTCGCGGGCGATTAACACCATGTTCAGTCATGTTACGACAACAGTGGTATGCCTGATTACCAACAACAATGAGATGAGAGCCCTGGCAGAGTGGTGCCAGGAAATATTGATGGGGTCACAGTGGAGAGAGTCAGTCAGTATGCAGCATCACTGACAACCTGAAATGGTCCCTTCACACAGACGGCGTGGTGAAGAATGCGCAACAGCGCTAATTCGTCTTGGCCCCTAGGGTCCTCACAAACTTCTAGAGATGGACCATTGAGAGCATCTTGTCGGGCTGTATCACTGCCTGGTACGGCAATTGCACCATCCACTGGGCTCTCCAGAGGGTGGTGCGATGAGCCCAATGCATCACCGGGGCCCTGCTGCCTGGCCTCCAGGACATCTACAGCACCTGGTGTCACAGAAAGGCCAAAAAGATCAAGGACCTCAGGCACCCGAGCCACAGCCTGTTCACCCCGCTACCATCTAGAAAGCCAGAGACCGTACAGGTGTATCAAAGCTGGGGCAGAGAGACTGAAAAACAGCTTCTATCTCCAGGCCATCAGACTGTTAAACAGTCACCACTAGCTGGCTTTTGCCCAGCACCCTGCCCTGAACCTTAGCCACTGTTCTAGCCGGCTACCACCTAGTACTCTGCTCTGCTCCTTAGTGACTGCTGTCCTACTGTATGTACATAGTCATTGAACACTGATCATTTTAGTAATGTTTATGTACTGTTTTACCCACTTTACACTATGTATTTCTCTGTAAACAAATTAACAACAGACTTTCAGCATGCTTATAGAGAAGGGCACTCAACATGTACTGCACTGACACAAATGACGATTGGTTGAAAGAAATTGAGAATAAGAAGATTGTGGGAGCTGTACTGTTAGATTTCAGTGCAGCCTTTGATATTATTGGTCATAACCTGTTGAAAGAAACGTATGTGTTATGGCTTTTCAACCTCTGCCATATCGTAGATTCAGAGCTATATTACAGCTCTAGAAAAAATTAAGAGACCACTGCAAAATGTACTATTTATGTGTTTGGGTAAATTAAATTTTTAGTTTTATTCTATAAACTACTGACAACATTTCTCCCAAAGCATTTATTTGCAGAAAAGTACAACTGGTCAAAATAACAAAAAGATGCAGTCTTGACAGACCTTGAATAATGCAAAGAAAATACTAATGTTTTAACTAAGGAAGAGTCCACCAATATTTGGTGGAATAACCCTGATTTCCAATCACAGCTTTCATGCGTCTTGGCATTAAACACAGCATGTGTGTGGCACCTTCTGCTCTTCATTGTAATCAGAGGGCTGATATAAATACTATGCTGCCAGTCTCTCTTCGCTAAGAGTTGAGGAGAGACTGACTGCATCACTTCTTCTTTTTACAAGAAACATTTAATGTGTTGAAATTCCCAAATTGTTTGCATAGTCAACTTACACACAGGGCTGACATACACACATTTATGCCACCAGGGTTCTTTTCACAGTCCCCAAATCCAGAACAAATTCAAGAAAGTGTACAGTATTATATAGAGCCCTTTATTGCATGGAACTTCCTTCCATCATTTATTGGTCAAATAAACAGCAAATCTGGTTTCAAAATGTATGTAGTTCTGGCCTTGAGCTGTTTTGTCTATTGGTGTTCTGTATTATGTTTAATGTTTGGTGTGGATCCCAGGAAGAGTAGCTTCTGCTTTTGCAACAGCTAATGGGGATCCTAATAAAATACCAAATACAGTAAATGTTAAACCAGTAATTTATTGATTCTGATAGGCTATGTATTGCTCTGTAATTTATTGATTCTGATAGGCTATGTATTGCTCTGTAATTTATTGATTCTGATAGGCTATGTATTGCTCTGTAATTTTGAACTTCAGGACTATGAAACAAGTGCTGAGTAGATGTTGCTTTTTCAAGTTGTTTACAGGCTTGAGGGCTCCAGCACGAGGCCTTCTGCTCTTCGGTCCTCCTGGCAACGGGAAGACGATGCTGGTGAGTGTGGTGCAGTAACATTTGGTATTGGCAAGAGACCCAATGAGAAATGATTAGTAGAGTGGGTCTTGGTTGGGCTCACAAAGACCACGAGTGACCATGAAATAGCTTAATCATTGTCACAGAAAACGTACAAAACGATACATTTGCAAAATCTTTATAATACAAGACTAATGTAATACTTATAGTGGATCGAATCCTTTCACTGGATTAGCTGCTTTTGAAATCCTCTAACTGCAAGATGCTTTGTCCAAGAGTAGAATACATATTTCTTTTATTTATTTATTTTACATGGTGGTACTTTGACAGTGACTACTGAGTACTATGACTGATAGGCAAAATCCCAGGGAATTGATATTGTGTTTTTCTTTCATACAAAATTGCCTTATCCATCATGAATGTAGTTTTAGCATCTCCCAAAATGTGTCTGACCTGCATTAAAACAAAAGGTGATTCTATAGAGCAGGAATGTGGATACGCTGTTATCAAATTTAAAACAAAGTGCACAGAAGAAAACTAATGAATGTAAGGATTATAGAGCATGTATTTCCAAATATTTAAAAAAAGAAGTATAATGTTCTGCATTTGACATTTTAGCTCAATTATTTTTTAACTGCTAGGCTAAAGCAGTGGCCACGGAGTCCAACGCCACATTCTTCAACATAAGTGCAGCCAGCTTGACCTCGAAATATGTGAGTACATTATTAGCGTAGAGATCTCTTTACACCTTTTAATTTGTTACATTTGACCTGTCTTTGCACGTTAGTTACTGTGCAGATGCTCTTATCCAATGCAACTTAGTCAGTGCATTAGTAGGGAAAAAAACAACGTATCAGTCATTTCAAGTAGGCCCTTGTAGAAAAAGAGTAAACTCACTATTCAGAGTTCACTCGCTATTCTTTTGGTCTTTCCCTGTAGGTGGGGGAGGGAGAGAAGCTGGTGCGAGCTCTGTTTGCCGTCGCTAGAGAACTGCAACCCTCAATCATCTTCATAGGTAACGTTTGACTTAGTTAGATAGAAGAATACATAACTGCAATAAACTGGTCAAGTAAAGCACATAATGATAATGATGTTTCATTACCTGGAATCTAATCATAAGCACAGATATTGGCAAGACTTTGCTATTTAATAACTGATGGAAACAGAGAGTGCGACTATGCATAGAATACTGGGGCGGCAGGGTAGTCCTAGTGGTTAGAGCATTGGAAGGTTGCAAGTTCAAACCCCCGAGCTGACAAGGTACTGTTCCTAGGCCACCATTGAAAATAAGAATTTGTTCTTAACTGACTTGCCTAGTTAAATAAAGGTTAAAAAATATATATTTATATAAAAAAAATAAGAGGATAATGGAACCCTTCCATTCAGATTGTGACTACTGTTACCCCCACACAGATGAGATCGACAGTCTACTCTGTGAAAGGAGAGAGGGAGAGCATGATGCCAGCAGACGACTGAAGACAGAGTTCTTGATTGAATTTGATGGGGTAAGGAGGTCTCCCGTGTGTGTGTTTCTGCGCATGCACGCATCCATGTTCCAGTGTTCATTTTTGTCACTTGATTTTAGTTTTGTTTATGAGCGTGTGTGCAATGTTTGTCCCTGGAGGATTTCTGTCTGTTATGGCCACATCCTGCATCCGGTCATGTCTGTTTATGCATTTCCCTGCACTCGCTATAACATCTGCTAAACTGTATATGCGCCCAATGAACTTGAATTTTGAATTGTCTTTGAATTCATTTTTTTGGTCTTGTCCATATCCTGCATAAATATTTGGCCTCTTCCACATTAAATCTGTCCAAGAGATGCCGTGTCTTCGGAAAGTATTCAGACCCCTTGACTTTTTCCACATTTTGTTATGTTTCAGCCTTAAACCATTTTAGAATAAATAAAACAAATTCCTGAGCAATCTACACACTACCTTATTTACAGTGGTATTTGAACCCTTTGCTATGAGACTCGAAATTGAGCTTAGGTGCATCCTGTTTTCATTGATCATTCTTGATGTTTCTATAACTTGATAAAGGGAAAGGGGGAAACCTAGTCAGTTAGAGTCCACCTGTGGTAAATTCAATTGATTGGACATGATTTGGAAAGGCACACAACTTTTTATATAAGGTCCCACAGTTGTTAGTGCATGTCAGAGAAAAAAGCAGGCCATGAGGTCAAAGGAATTGTTCTTAAATGCTCCAAGACAGGATTGTGTTGAGGCACAGCTCTGGGGAAGGGTACCAAAACATTTCTGCAGCATTGAAGGTCCCCACGAACACAGTGGCCTCCATCATTCTTAAATGGAAGGAGTTTGGAACCACCGGCCAAACTGAGAAATTGGGGAAGGGCCTTGGTCAGAGAGGTCTAGAGTTCCTCTGGGGAGAAGGACATCCATCTCTGCAGCACTCCACCAATCAGGCCTTTATGGTAGTGTGGCCAGACAGAAGCCACTCCTCTGTAAAATGCACATGACAGCCCGCTTGGCGTTTGCCAAAAGGCACCTAAAGACTCTGAGACCATGAGGAACAAGATGCTTTAGTCTGATGAAACCAATATTGAACTCTTTGGCCTGAATGTCTGGAGGAAACATGGCACCATCCCTACGGTGAAGCATGGGGGTGGCAGCATCAGGCTGTGGGAATGTTTTTCAGCGGCAGGGACCGGGAGACTAGTCAGGAACGAGGGAAAGATGAACGGAGCAAAGTACAGAGAGATCCTTGATGAAATCCTGCTCCAGAGCACTCAGGACCTGGGGCGAAGGTTCACCTTCTAACAGGACAATGACCCTAGGCACACAGCCTAGACAACGCAGGAGTGACTTTAGGACAAGTCTCTGAATGTCCTTGAGTGCCCCAGCCAGAGCCATGAACCCAATCGAACATCTCTGGATAGACCAGAAAATAGCTGTGCAGAGACGCTCCCCATCCATCCTGACAGAACTTGAGAGGATCTGCAGAGAAGAATGGGAGAAACTCCCCAAGTACAGGTGTGCTAAGCTTGTAGCATCATACCCACGAAGACTTGATGCTGAAATCGCTGCCAAAGGTGCTTCAACAAAGTACTGAGTAAATGGTCTGAATACTTGATATTGATATTTCATTTTTTGTTGTTGTTGTCATGGGGTATTGGGGATAAAACTATTGAATCCATTTTTAGAATAAGGCTGTAACGTAACAAAATGTGGATCGTCAAGAGGTCTGAATACTTTCCAGAGGCAACTGTGTAGCTGCCAATAATATTTATTTGGGTGTGTGTTTAGGTGCAATCTGGTGGGGATGAACGGGTGTTGGTGATGGGAGCCACCAACAGGCCTCAGGAGCTGGATGAGGCTGTTCTTAGGTACTGTAGGCCAGTTTGGCTGGGGATGTCCAGTTTGTTTTAATAAGCCAGGGTTGTATTCAGTAGGACACAGGCTATTGCGATGGAAAACATGCAAATTGTTTAGGTAGTAACTCCCTAACTGTTTCATA
This sequence comes from Oncorhynchus gorbuscha, assembly GCF_021184085.1. Taxonomy (NCBI): domain Eukaryota; kingdom Metazoa; phylum Chordata; class Actinopteri; order Salmoniformes; family Salmonidae; genus Oncorhynchus; species Oncorhynchus gorbuscha. The sequence goes on along the minus strand of NC_060190.1, from coordinate 19,128,607 downwards.
CGTTTTTGTATGCCTAATGAACACAACCCAGGTTTACTTTTGAGTGAGGTCTCCGCCACAAGGTAGCACTGTTAATAAAGGGCAACTTCACCACATTTAACATTTGGTTTGTTATTATGAAGTATTTAGTGATGTCATATACACAGTTTTAGTGTACTTTTATGATTTCATGGCTATTGACTGTTTAGTGATGAGCAAAACTGGAAATTGTTTCTCTGTGATGTTTTCTAGCAGGATCCCTCAGATGACTAATAAAATAATGATGAACAGTTATGTTCAGCTATCTATATAACATGTCTGTAGTTTCCTGGTCTTATTGGAACTCCCTGCTATATGTTGCTCAGGTTATCTTCGTCTAATACAGACATGGGCAACTGGCGGCCAATACATTTTTTTATTTTTTATATAGTATATATTTTTAGGAACTCAGTCTGGATCTCAACTTACTGTCATACTGTCAAATGTTGTTCAAACAGGCCTACATGTTGGTTGGACATTTGTTTAAGACGGTTGCTTAAAGATTAAACTTGACTGTTATTGTTGGAATCACTATTTCCGATGTTGAAGTTGGGTTAGCTAGTATGCTAGCTAACCATCAGATACGGTAACTTATGGTTAGCATTCGTTAGCATCTACATTTGAATAATTTTTGAGTGTAATGCAGTTGATTGGTGACAATGACATTAACCTATATTCAGGATGATATTCATGCAAGCCAAAAGGCTTATGACATAAGCTTCATCTAGGATTGCTAGCCAGCTAAGCTAACAGCAGACTGGGAAGAGCATTGCATCATGGGAGGTGAAATGCACCTTGGGAATTGTTTTCCTTTCTTCATGCCTTTTCATATTTTCTTATTTTTGAAAAAAATCTGCATTGTTGATTTAGGGCTTGTAAGTAAGCATTTCACGGTTAGGTTTACACCTGTTGATTTCGGTACATTTGACAAATAAAAATAAAATGTGATTTGAGTATACTGTAGACGAGAGCAATGCAGAAGCTTAAAAAATGATCAACTAGGAATCGTGCAGTATGACTAACAAAAACTATAAAACATAATTGTGTATCAAATTGTACAATAGTTCATATACACTGAGTGTACAAAACATCCTTTTGTCTAAGTTACACACCCTTTTACCCTCAGAACAGCCTGAATTCATCGGGGCATGGACTCTACAAGGTGTCGACACAGTCAAACCACTTACTACCATACTCCATTCAAAGGCACTTACATATTTTGTCTCCCCTATTCATCCTCTGAATGGCACACATTCTCAATTGTCTCGAGGCTTAAACATCCTCCTTTAATCTGTCTCCTCCCCTTCATCTGCACTGATTTAAGTGGATTTAACAAGTGACATCAATAAGGGATCAAAGCTTTCACCTGGGCAGTCTATGTCATGGAAAGAGCAGATGTTCCTAATGTTTTGTACACTCAGTGTATCCTAGCAGCATAATAACTGGTTATAAAGTGATGGAATTGTCCTTCAAGTCTTCAAGGCTTACCCAATGGTAACACAATCTCAAACTGTTTCTATTCACAGGCGATTTGCAAAACGGGTGTACGTGGCTTTACCAACAGAAGACGTATGTTAAACTTATTAATTCCATTTACAATTGTAGCCATACAGTAAACAAATCATATTCCTCATGCAATTTCCCTGCAAAAAAAGTATACAATTGTGTGTTGTGTATAGACCCGGCTAAAACTGGTCAAGAACCTTTTAGGGAAGCACGGGAATCCTCTCACACAGAAAGAACTGTCCCAGCTTGCCAGGTAAACTGACTTGGAAACAGACCTAATATGTTATGTACTTTTAAATATCCTTTACCATGGTTTGAATGAACGTTGTACAATAGGTAGTTGATAGAGCTATAGATAGATCTATCTTTATAATATAGAAAGTTTTGTTCCCTGTAATCCTTTCAAAATGATGGATAAATAAAGAGATACCAATAGATGTATAAAGAAGAGGCTAATGGTATATTTTAAATGTTTGCTATCTCTTTATGCTTTCAGAATCACATACAGATACAGAGATAGTGATAGGCATTGATATATATATATATATATATATATATATATATGTCTAAAATTATTGGAAACCTTGATAAAGATGAGCAAAACTATAGTCTTGTATATAGAGATTTTGTTTAACAAAGTAATCTAAAAAAGGATAGGTGTCAATTATTGGCACCCCTGTTTTCAGTACTCTGGCACCCTCCCCTTGCAAGGATAATGGTACTGAGCCTTTTTCTCAAATGTTTTATGAGATTGGAGAACACATACAGAATCTTTCCAGGTCCTTGATATCCTTTGGTCTGCGCTTATGGACTGCCCCCTTTAATTCAAACCACAGGTTTTCAATGGGGTTCTCAGTTCGGAGACTGAGATGGCCATTGCAAAATATATTTTTCTGGTCAATTAACCATTTCATTGTGGATTCTGATGTGTGCTTGGGGTTATTGCTTGGGGTTATTGTCTTGGTGGAATATCCACTTATAGCGAAGTTTCAGCTTCCTGGCATTGGCAACCAGATTGTTAAAAATGTCGTGGTAGTTGCTACAGTTCATGATGCCGTTGACCTTAACAAGGAACCCAGGATAAATGGAAGTAAAACAGGCCCATAACATCCAAGATCCCCCACCATATTTTACCGTAGGTATTATTGATGGGGGGGTCGATAGTTACTTATCAGGATATTATTTTTAACAATATTGCAACATGTTTGTGCTAGTTGGCTGTAACTGCACCAAAAGTCCAGTATTTCTCCTTCACAGCTTGTTCTCCATCTTCTTTTTAAATAGGGAGCCAATTTGTTTTCATCACTTATTTCTATGACTGATCAAAATTTGTTTTCTCATGTCACTCTGCAGCAGACATGTTGTGAGCAATATGTTTGGACCATGGAATCGCAATAAAGTCACAGTATTGAATCGCAATACATGTAGAATAGTGACAATCGCAATGCATATTGTCGGCACCATAGCAACTGTTTCCTATCCCAGTGCCAATGCCCTTTAGCAAACTCCAGGAGTTTATATTATTTGGTTGCTCTCAATAAAGGATATTCTTTCTGGCAACCCTTCCAAAGAGCCTATTGGCATGGAGGTGGCGTCTAATTGTAGATTTGGAGACTTGGTGACCCTAAGATCTGACTAAGTTCTGTAATTTTCCAACTTTGGCCCTTGAATATTCTTTGCCTCCCGAACTATCTTCCTTACTGTGTGTGGGGACAAGATGCCTGGTATTGGACAAAAGTGTAAGTTTACTGCTGTTCCAGTGGTTTGAAACGTCTTAATTGATACCCTAAAAGTTTTTTTTTTTGCTATTCTTTTGTACCCATTGCCTGATTTTATGATGTTCAACTACCATTTGTCGCTTTTTTGTTTGTGAATTTTCCCATGGTGATGGATGACAAAGGGATTTTACATGCGTGTTACTTCCTTGTGAAACAGGAACCCAGAATATAGTTCCTTTAAAATTTGATTAATTAAAAATAAGTGGAATGTAAATGCAGATTAGAATTAATAGTTAGGGTTGGCAATTATTTTGATACCTGTCTTAAATAATATGTATATATTACTTGTTAAACTAAATCTATTTATCTAAGCAATTGTATTAGTATAAAATAATATAAATAAATAACAACTGGAGCCTACAATATAACTCAGTATGTGTATTATTTATTTTAGTTGTTTTTGCTCATCTTTATCAATGTTGACAATAATTTTGTAACTGTTTGTATAGAGATCTAAGAGATGTAGATAAAGATATTGTGGTATAATGGAAATACTTGGTGTATGTGTAATCCTTGCAGAATGACAGAAGGCTACTCTGGCAGTGACCTGACCTCGCTGGCCAAAGATGCGTCCCTCGGTCCCATCCGAGGTAAGCAGCACAATTCATTTACATTACATTTACATTTAAGTCATTTAGCAGACGCTCTTATCCAGAGCGACTTACAAATTGGTGCATTCACCTTATGACATCCAGTGGAACAGTCACTTTACAATAGTGCATCTAAATCTTAAAGGGGGGGGTGAGAAGGATTACTTATCCTATCCTAGGTATTCCTTAAAGAGGTGGGGTTTCAGGTGTCTCCGGAAGGTGGTGATTGACTCCGCTGTCCTGGCGTCGTGAGGGAGTTTGTTCCACCATTGGGGGGCCAGAGCAGCGAACAGTTTAGACTGGGCTGAGCGGGAACTGTACTTCCTCAGTGGTAGGGAGGCGAGCAGGCCAGAGGTGGATGAACGCAGTGCCCTTGTTTGGGTGTAGGGCCTGATCAGAGCCTGGAGGTACTGAGGTGCCGTTCCCCTCACAGCTCCGTAGGCAAGCACCATGGTCTTGTAGCGGATGCGAGCTTCAACTGGAAGCCAGTGGAGAGAGCGGAGGAGCGGGGTGACGTGAGAGAACTTGGGAAGGTTGAACACCAGACGGGCTGCGGCGTTCTGGATGAGTTGTAGGGGTTTAATGGCACAGGCAGGGAGCCCAGCCAACAGCGAGTTGCAGTAATCCAGACGGGAGATGACAAGTGCCTGGATTAGGACCTGCGCCGCTTCCTGTGTGAGGCAGGGTCGTACTCTGCGGATGTTGTAGAGCATGAACCTACAGGAATGGGCCACCGCCTTGATGTTAGTTGAGAACGACAGGGTGTTGCTCAGGATCACGCCAAGGTTCTTAGCGCTCTGGGAGGAGGACACAATGGAGTTGTCAACCGTGATGGCGAGATCATGGAACGGGCAGTCCTTCCCCGGGAGGAAGAGCAGCTCAGTCTTGCCGAGGTTCAGCTTGAGGTGGTGATCCGTCATCCACACTGATATGTCTGCCAGACATGCAGATATGCGATTCGCCACCTGGTCATCAGAAGGGGGAAAGGAGAAGATGAATTGTGTGTCGTCTGCATAGCAATGATAGGAGAGACCATGTGAGGTTATGACAGAGCCAAGTGACTTGGTGTATAGCGAGAATAGGAGAGGGCCTAGAACAGAGCCCTGGGGGACACCAGTGGTGAGAGCGCGTGGTGAGGAGACAGATTCTCGCCACGCCACCTGGTAGGAGCGACCTGTCAGGTAGGACGCAATCCAAGCGTGGGCCGTGCCGGAGATGCCCAACTCGGAGAGGGTGGAGAGGAGGATCTGATGGTTCACAGTATCGAAGGCAGCCGATAGGTCTAGAAGGATAAGAGCAGAGGAGAGAGAGTTAGCTTTAGCGGAGCGCCTCCGTGATACAGAGGAGCAGTCTCAGTTGAATGACTAGTCTTGAAACCTGACTGATTTGGATCAAGAAGGTCATTCTGAGAGAGATAGCGGGAGAGCTGGCCAAGGACGGCACGTTCAAGAGTTTTGGAGAGAAAAGAAAGAAGGGATACTGGTCTGTAATTGTTGACATCGGAGGGATCGAGTGTAGGTTTTTTCAGAAGGGGTGCAACTCTCGCTCTCTTGAAGACGGAAGGGACGTAGCCAGCGGTCAGGGATGAGTTGATGAGCTAGGTGAGGTAAGGGAGAAGGTCTCCGGAAATGGTCTGGAGAAGAGAGGAGGGGATAGGGTCAAGCGGGCAGGTTGTTGGGCGGCCGGCCGTCACAAGACGTGAGATTTCATCTGGAGAGAGAGGGGAGAAAGAGGTCAGAGCACAGGGTAGGGCAGTGTGAGCAGAACCAGCGGTGTCGTTTGACTTAGCAAACGAGGATCGGATGTCGTCGACCTTCTTTTCAAAATGGTTGAGGAAGTCATCTGCAGAGAGGGAGGAGGGGGGGGGGGAGGATTCAGGAGGGAGGAGAAGGTGGCAAAGAGCTTCCTAGGGTTAGAGGCAGAAGCTTGGAATTTAGAGTGGTAGAAAGTGGCTTTAGCAGCAGATACAGAAGAGGAAAATGTAGAGAGGAGGGAGTGAAAGGATGCCAGGTCCGCAGGGAGTCGAGTTTTCCTCCATTTCCGCTCGGCTGCCCGTAGCCCTGTATCGATTCAAACCTCTGAATCGATACAGCAATTGGTCTCTTTTAAAAACGTGTCTAATTGTCTCCTAATGCAATCTCTTTCAATTCTCAGAGTTGCGTCCAGAACAAGTCAGGAACATGGCCGCAAACGAGGTACGTTTACACTATTCACTGTATACATCACACGAAGGCTGAATAAAGAACCAAACACTTCGACCAATCAACCACTTGTATCCAAACTGCCATCAATATTCCAAAATTCAAAACCCATTTGCGAGCATTGTCTCCTTCTGCGACCTGTTGTGTAGCATGATACGCTATGAAACACGGGCAGACAGACGCACACTTGTAAAAACAAAACGGCATCTCTCTACTCCAGCACAAAAAAGCACCAAAGAACTTGCCAGTTGACTTAGCCTGCCTGCTCATGGTGCCTGCTAGCTAGTTCTAACAGCTAGCTTCACTGACAAACACGGGGATGGAACCTAACAAGCTAGTGATTTTGGGCACTGATAAACAGTGTGTAGCTTGTCCTTTTAATTACAGCTTGCTGATAATGTTGTCGACGTGTAGTCATAAATCCGTTTGTAGAACTGCATGTTTCTCTAAACAGTGTCGGGGCAGCTGACCACAGCAGACTCTATACTGCACTGACTAGTTTATGCTCTTTTTAAAACTTCAAAAATACTACACCTTCAAGCACAAAATTCAAATTAAATGATCATCTTAGATTCATTCTGACTTTTTTGAGAGGAAAAGTAGTAGTGGCCATGTTGTTGCTAGGTAACGGGTTAAGATTCATGGATAGAAGTTGATGCCAAGGGCGCCGAGTCGGCACAGTATGACCAGTTGGTAAAGAAGCTGCCAACGGGTTTAGTGGAGCCCTCGTAGACTCAACAACTAGCAATTGAGATTGACATGTGAACGCACATGTTGAGTGATCGTGTTCAGTTTGAGATTCAGTGGCTAGTTGTTGACTGTACCCTTTCGGCAGCCAGTCTACAGAGTGGTCATCCTGTGCCAACCTGGTGCCCTTGGCAGCAAGTTCTACCTATGAATCTTGGTGTGTTATTTATTAGAGCATATTTGGGACTGGGTGATATTGGGGAAAACCTATTCTGTAATATGCTACTCCAAATATCTGATATTATCTCACCTGTAATTCCATACTGTGCTATTTTTGTGCTTATTTATTATAGTCACATTCTCATAAAAAAATGCCATACAAGTTTTAAGTTTTATTGAAAAGTGACGTAAAAACACTAAACAACCTTAATAAAGCATCTAGAGGCATCACCTTAACCTTTTGATACTGTAATGAAACAGCAGGGAGCAGGTCTCGAAACCTCTACCTTCTAGCCCGAAGTCCAGCGCGCTATCGACTGTGTCACAAAAGCATGCTCGAGCGGCAGAGTCGATATCCGAGCTTATAAACCCAGGGTCATTACACTACTCCCTCCTTTCAGAGAGCGCATCCTCGCGCTAGCTTGCGACTCAACATGTTATAGGAACGCGCTCACCGGCCAAGCACATGCACTGTCGTGGATGCAAGGTCCGATCCCACTTCTGACACCAATGTAATGAAACAGCAGGGAGCAGGTTTTGAACCCTCGACCTTCTAACCCGAAGTCCAACTCGCCATCGACTGTGCCGCAAAAGCATGCTCGAGTGGCAGAGTCGATATCCGCGCTTATAAACCCAGGGTTGTTACAATACAATCATTTCTTAATTTGTCGCAGAGGCCAGGGTTTGAGTTAATAATTGCTGGGGTTGAGTGTGCTAACATTTGAAATGCTAGGAAGCTGATGACTGCAGTGGCAAAAACAGAGTTTTCATCAACAAATAAATGGCTAAATAATTTATCAGTGCACCAGGGGTACTTACGATTGTGATTCCTGAAATGCAGAGCCTGTTGGACTAGTTTTCGAATCTGAAATTATACTTTTGCTCCATTGTTTGCTAGGTGTGCTTGCCACCATTGAAAACACTGCTAACAGTAGTTAGTTAGCTAGCTAGCTAGCCAGTTAATTATAACGTGTTTTCTCCAAATTTATGTTAGCTATATTTTGAATATAACTCTCATCTGCTGTCAACATCAGGATACAATTTGAACTGGAGACAGCATCTAAGATGGCCGACCGTTGTTTTAAACGTAACTGCTAACGGTTCGCATATGCCGTTTCGTGGTTGCTGTCATCTGTTTTACAGAGCCGATAACACCTGCGCATTAGCACTCAGTGCGCACTCAATGGTGAAAAAAGTACCCAGTTGTCATACTTGAGTAAAAGTAAAGATAACATAATAGAAAATGACTCAAGTGAAAGTCACCCAGTAAAATACTACTTGAATTAAACTTTGAAACTTTTTGGATTTAAATCAACAGCACTTACGTATCAAACATAAATGTAATTTCTAAAATATACTTAAGTATCAAAAGGAGAAGTGTAAATCATTTAAAATTCCTTTATATTAAGCAAACCAGACGGCGGCAAAAAAAATAAACAGATAGCCAGGGGAACACTCAGACATCGTGTTGGGCTATAAAAACAGATAGCCAGGGGAACACTCAGACATTGTGTTGGGCTATACAAACGGATAGCCAGGGGAACACTCAGACATCGTGTTAGGCTATAAAAACGGATTTTATCAAACAAAAGATAATTAATTGTGTAACAATCAGCATTGGATTTGCAAACAGATGAAGATCGTTAAAGGTAAACAATTTATTTAAAAATATTTTGTGATTATGTTACGCCTGTGCTGGTTGAAATAGTTGTTTTTATGGGTCTCTATGCTCAGATAATCGCATCGTATTCTTTCGCAGTAAATCATTTTTAAATCTGACAATGCAGTTGGATTAGCAAGATTCTAGGCTTTTGATACATGTGAGACACTTGTATTTTCATGAATGTTTAATATGACTATTTATGTAGTGGAATTTCAGCCCGCTACCGGGTTCCGTGCTCAGAGGTTAACTGACTTGCCTAGTTAAATAAAAAATATAAATAAAATTGATATACTTGTAGGGCACTATGGTGTTGAAGCTGAGCTGTAATCCATGAACTGCATTCTTATATACAATTCATTCACATTTTGTTATGTTACAGCCTTATTCTAAAATGGATTCTATCGGTTTTTCCCCCTCAATCTACACACAATGCCTCATAATGACAAAGCAAAAAAACATTTTTTTTAGAAATTTGTAGCAAATGCAGGACCTCTTGGTTCCACTGCAACAGGCAAGCTCAAGTATTTTTAGCATTCACAACATGCAGCATTCACAAAGTTAAAATATATACATTTAATAAACCCTGCCAGTTTTTATAAATCGTCCCAACCTAGTATCTTCCATTTGTGTTGTCCATCTTACTTTTTTTTTTTTTCCGCCCCTCCCCCACGGGAGGCCCTTTGCCTCTTGCCAAGCCATCATTGTAAATAAGAGTTTGTTCTTAATTGACAGCCTGGTAAAATAAAGGTGACTTTTTTTTATTTTTCTTAATGGTTGCAAAACTTTTTTCTACAGAAAACGAACGCTTCTCATTGGACAGGTGTTCCCTCACAGTTTGTCTGTTTTCCTCTGTTTGCTGTGAATGAATGAACCACCCTGCTGTTGTTGCACTCTTCATCACTGTATTGTTCTGTGCCTTTGTGCAGGTGAGGAATATCAGGTTCTCTGATTTCGTGGAGTCACTGAAGAAGATCAAAAAGAGTGTCGGACCACAGACGCTGGACCTGTATGTGCGCTGGAACAAGGACTATGGGGACACCACGGGTGCATGAGACAAGAGGGGACACACATGTAGCCTCTGTCCTAACCCTGAACCTCCATTGAGGCAGTGGATTGAAAAGTGTTTTAAACAGAGATTTTTTTTTTCATTATTGTTTTTAACTCTAAGGTCATAGGACTGTTCGAATAAACTATTTATTGTGTGTTATGATACGGCTGTTGTCTTCCAAACTATTATAGTCACAGTGATTTTATAAATAAATACATATAAATGTCCTTCAATTTGAAATGATTCATAAAAACGGTACCTTGAGATAAGGCACATATACAGTGCATTCGGAATATATTCAGACCCCTTGACTTTTTCCACCTTTTGTTGCTTTACAGCTTTTTTATTTTATTATTCCCTCGTCAATCTAAACACAATGCCCCATGATGACAAAGTAAAACATGTTTTTAGAAATGTTTGCTAATTTATAAAAATAAAGTAAAAATATAACATTTACATAAGTATTCAGACCCTTTGTTGAAGCACCTTTGGCAGCGATTACAGCCTCGTGTCTTTGGTATGACGCTACAAGCTTGGCACACCTGTATTTGGGTTAGTTTCTCCAATTCTTCTCTGCAGATCCTCTCAAGCTCTGTCATGTTGGATGGGGAGCGTCACTGCACAGCTATTTTCAGGTCTCCAGAGATGTTCGATCGGGTTCAAGTCCAGGCTCTGACTGGGCCACTCTAGGACATTCAGAGACTTGTCCCGAAGCCACTCCTGTGTTGTCTTGGCTGTGTTCTTAGGGTCTTTGTCCTGTTGGAAGGTGAACCTTCACTCCAGTCTGGTGCCAGGTTTCCTCCAGACATGATGCTTAGCAATCAGGCTAAATGGTTCAATCTAGGTTTCATCAGACCAGAAAATCTTTTGGCAAACTCCAAGCAGGCAGTCATGTGCCTTTTACTGAGAAGTGGCTTCAGTGCTGTAGAGATGGTTTTCCTTCTGGAAGGTTCTCCAATCTCCACAGAGGAGCTCTGTCAGAGTGACCATCGGTTTCTTGGCCACCTCCCTGACCAAGGTCCTTCTCCTACATTTGCTCAGTTTGGCCAGGCAACCAGCTCTATGAAGAGTCTTGGTGGTTCCAAACTTCTTCCATTAAAGAATTCATGGAGGCCACTGTGTTCTTGCTGTTCTTGCTTCAATGCTTTTTGGTGCCCTTCCCCAGATCTGTGTCTCGACACAATTCTGTCTCGGAGCTCTATGAACAACCTCATAGCTTGGTTTTTGCTCTGACATACAATGTCAACTGTGGGACCTTATATACAGTAGGTGTGAGCCTTGCCAAATAATTTCCAATCAATTGAATTTAACACAGGTGGACTCCAATCAAGTTGTAGAAACATCAAGGACGATCAATGGAAACAGGATGCACCTGAGCTCAATTTCGAGTCTAATAGCAAAGGGTCTGAATACTTATGTAAATAAGGTATCTTTTTTTATTTGGAATACATTTTCACAAAAAAAATATATTTAATTTTGTCATTATGGGGTATTGTGTGTAGATTGACACAAAATGTGTATTTGATAAATTTTAGCATAAGGATGTCATTTTAACAAAATGTGGGAAAAGTCAAGAGCTCTGAATACTTTTGAATGCACTGTACATAATGTTTGTGTGTAACGTCCCTCCAACAAGAGAGGCCTTAGTCGTGTGCATGGTAGCATGGATCTGTGCCTTTTTGTTTTTTGTTTTTCAAAACAAAATGGTGCTTCTTCCCTTTTCTCTGGCCATTCACCTTAGTGACAGCAGCCCTTACAAAAAAAATATTGAAGTTTTGAAACTGCAGTAAAAGTGCAGTAACTGCAATCGCCTGGTATTTTTGATGGAGTAATTGCTGAATGCAGTTATTCTGCACTCTAACTGCAGGTACACTGCAAAATTACTGCAGTAAAAAAAAGTGTTATTTTGAATGCAGTATTTGCAGCATACTGCAGTTATACTGCAAATGTTTTTCTGAAGGGAGGGTTTTTAAAATGAACACTGCCTTTTTACTGAGACGCATTGGAATACTGTGCCAACATACTTGCAATCAAGACTCCAATTCAATCAATGACAAATCTGGACACCACAATGTGGCTTCTCTCAGAATGTTAACACGGTCACAGGTGTGGTTTGGTATCAATATAGAACAATGTCTGTGAAAACCGCTCATTGGGGTGTTGATTTAAATTTGATTCACACTTCCGATATAGAAAAGAAAATCTGAATTAAACCCCAATGCAGTTTAACTTTATCTGCAACTGATTTAAAAGGGGTCTTGTGTTTCCTTTGGGTAAACCAGCTTAAACTGTTTTGAGTAGCATCCCACTGGGGCCACACTGGTTGAATCAACATTGTTTCCACGTCAGTTCAATGAAATTACGTTGAACCAGAGTGGAATAGACATTGAATTGACATCTGTGACCAGTGGGCTACTTTTACGATGTCAAACATAAATCAGGGCTTTTGTAATGCATTTGTGTAAAATATGACAGGATACTCCCGCCCACTTTACAAAGTATGTGTTTCTGTGTGTTGAAGGATTTGCTATGAATGATTCTAGCTTTATAGTATCATGTGTAAGATATGTTGCAACCAGTTGCTTGGTTAACTTTTTTTACAATGCTTGTTCCGCTTGATAGTTAGAGACAGCGCACCACTGCATTATTTGTTGCTTGTTTACACAAATATTTCATTGCTACATTTGGACTTCATGGTTTCAAGTGAATCGCCTATTCACCCTCCGACTCACCTCTGGACCTCGAAAACAGTTCCACTGCTTTTTGTTCATTGTTCCCCTCTAATCAGGGACTGATTTTAGACCTGCGAAACCAGGTGTGTGCAATTAATTATAAAGTAGAACAGAAAACCAGCAGGCTCTGGATCTTGTAGGATAATAGTTGAAATACCCCTGTCCTACTCTTTGAACGTAATGCTGTTGTCCCACTCCAAACCAAGAGGGGGCAGCAAAAGTTTGATGGTGTGTACATTAGACTATTTGAGACATCGGAATTGTGAATGCTTATTTATTCAAGGCAACATTTTGCAGACACTTGCCCTGTACATGCTCAGGTTGTACAACTGATATAGCTTACAACAAATTTGTCATGATTGTGTGAAACCTGGGTTTCAGAAAAACTCATAAAAAAATAACAAACCTTGTGTCAAATGTGTTGTACAACATGAGTGTTTACAGGGCCATTGTGACTTAGAGTGATTTGGGTTTCCATGCTCTCAAAGTCTTAAAAAAATAAAATGAATAAGGACCTCATACATGTCACACATACAGGACCTCATATGTCATCTATAAATGAATGTTTCTTCAATAGCAGTTTGGAAATGTAAAGCTGGAGTGTCTGTAGAACTTATTGCATCTGTTTTTTTTAAAGGAATTATTTATTGAAGTGTCGTGAAAGAATTGATTTGTATGTGTGGGAGTGCGTGTGGGAGTTTAGTACATTTTTTTCTATATTTGTTTTGTTTGTTTGTGTTTCGTTGTTTGCCCTGCCTTTTCAGCATATTTACCACTTAACACCCCCCTCACTTTTATTTTGAAGGTGAGCTGCAAATTCCACTATCATGCTAAATCCTTATTGTGGCTAGTTTCACACAGGTGTTCTCTTGATAACAAAGACAACAAAAACAGACTGGATCAAATGTGCGAAATCTTGTGCCTGTTGCGTTAACTGTTTCAAGGCAGGTTCCTTAAAAACAGGGCAGCCCTGTCAAAATGAGGATGGGACTATTTAATGTTAGATCACTCAAATACATCTTATTTCAGAGCACAATCTAAAACTGTATGTTTCTAACTAAAACTTGTCTTATTGAAGCTTCTCCCCCAAACTATAGTTTTTGTCATTCTTTGAGATGCTCTAAATGGCAGGGACATCTCTGTCGGTCATCTCAGTTCATTTAAACATCATGCTGTATTGTTAAAATGTCAACCATCTGTGCTTGTTGAAACCCTCTATAGACCACAAAAACCATGTCCCACTTGTTCAGCTGATTTCTCTGAATTTCTGTTCGTCGTTCATACAAATTATAACAAAACTGTGATCTCAGCTGATTTCAATTTACGTATACCGTGCCTTCAGAAGGTATTCACACCCCTTGACCTTTTCCACATTTTGTTGTTACAGCCTGAATTTAAAATGTATTAAATTCGATTTTTTTTTGTCACTGGCCTACACACAATACCCCATAATGTCAAAGTGGATTTATTTTATTTTTTATACAAATTAATAAAAAATGGAAAGCTGAAATGTCTTGAATCAATAAGTATTCAACCCATTTGTTATGGCAAGCCTAAATCAATTCAGGAGTAACAATTTGCTTCACAAGTCACATAAGTTGCATTGGCTCCCTCTGTGTGCAATAATAGTGTTTAACATGATTTTTGAACGACTACCTAATATCTGTACACATACATATGTAAGGTCCCTCAGTCGAGCAGTGAATACATTTTTATTTTATTTTTAAATATACCCAGTCACTACAAAGATACAGCCGTCCTTCCTAACTCAGTTGCTGGAGGGGAAGGAAACCACTCAGGGATTTCACGGTGAGGTTTAAAACAGTTACAGAGTTTAATGGCTGTGATAGAACTGAGGATGGATCAACAACATTGTAGTTACTCCACAGTACCAACCTAATTGACAGAGTGAAAAGAAGGAACCCTGTACAGAATACAAATATTCCAAAACATGCATCCTGTTTGCAAAGAGGCTCTAAAGTAATACTGCAAAAACAATTGGCAAAACAATTTACTTTTGGTCCTGAATACAAAGCGCTATGTTTGGGGCAAATACAAAACAACACATTACTGATTACCACTCTCCATATTTTCAAGCATGGTGGTGGTTGCATCATGTTATGGGTATTATTGTAATTGTTAAGGGCTGGGATGTTTTTCGGGATAAAACTAAACAGAATGGAGCTAAGCACAGGAGAACTGGGTTCAGAGTGCTTTCTAACAGACACTGGGAGATTAATTCATCTTTCAGCAGGACAACCTAAAACACAAGGCCAAGTCTATACTGGAGTTGCTTAACAGGAAGACCATGAATGTTCCTGAGTGACCAAGTTAGTTTTGCCTCAAATCTGCTTGAAAATCTATGGCAGGACTTAAATGGTTGTCTACCAATGATCAACAACCAATTTGACAGAGATCAGCGAATTTTTAAAATAATAATGGGAAAATATTGTACAATGCAGGTGTGTAAAGCGTATAGAGACTTACCCCAAAAGACTCCTGTAATTGCTGCCAAAGGTGATTCTAACATGTATTGACTCAGGGGTGTGAATACTTATGTAAATTAGATATTTTGGTATTTTATTTTCAGTAAATTTGCAAAAATGTCTAAAAACATGTTTTCACTTTGTCGTTATGGGATATTGTGTGTAGATGGGTGAGATAAAAAAAAATATTGAATTCAGGCTGTATGTAGCACAACAAAATGTGGAATAAGTCAAGGGGTATGAATACTTTCTAAAGGCACTATAAAATAATCAAGTCTATTGAATGCAATGGCCCCACAACCGTGGCCATACTTTGGACCTATTGAGTGCACACAGACTCAACAGTGAAATATCCTCTATTGTTTATGTAGCTTTGTCTGACCATTACTGTGTATTTTTCACTGCATTGACTCCCACAATGCAATATGTTAGAGTATTGTTAAAAGCGTTGTCTGACCTCTGAAGTGCCTAAGAGGTTATATAAATTATATGCCACTGCCTATTCTGCCCTCCTCTTGTGATAATCTAGTAAATTACTTTTATACCATTGACGCTGCTGCACCAGTCAAATTAATAAAGGTCATCCCTAAACAAAAAGCTCCTTGGAGAAATGAGGAAATAAATCAACTCGGAACTTTAGAAAGGCTGAATGGGTATGTAGGAAGTCGAAATTACAGGTCAACTTTGATATTTTAATTTAGCAGACGCTCTTATCCAGAGCGACTTACAAATTGGTGCATTCACCTTATGACATCCAGTGGAACAGTCACTTTACGATAGTGCATCTAAATCTTAAAGGGGGGGGGGAAATACTTATCCTATCCTAGGTATTCCTTAAAGAGGTGGGGTTTCAGGTGTCTCCGGAAGGTGGTGATTGACTCCGCTGTCCTGGCGTCGTGAGGGAGTTTGTTCCACCATTGGGGGGCCAGAGCAGCGAACAGTTTTGACTGGGCTGAGCGGGAGCTGTACTTCCTCAGTGGTAGGGAGGCGAGCAGGCCAGAGGTGGATGAACGCAGTGCCCTTGTTTGGGTGTAGGGCCTGATCAGAGCCTGGAGGTACTGAGGTGCCGTTCCCCTCACAGCTCCGTAGGCAAGCACCATGGTCTTGTAGCGGATGCGAGCTTCAACTGGAAGCCAGTGGAGAGAACGGAGGAGCGGGGTGACGTGAGAGAACTTGGGAAGGTTGAACACCAGACGGGCTGCGGCGTTCTGGATGAGTTGAAGGGGTTTAATGGCACAGGCAGGGAGCCCAGCCAACAGCGAGTTGCAGTAATCCAGACGGGAGATGACAAGTGCCTGGATTAGGACCTGCGCCGCTTCCTGTGTGAGGCAGGGTCGTACTCTGCGGATGTTGTAGAGCATGAACCTACAGGAACGGGCCACCGCCTTGATGTTGGTTGAGAACGACAGGGTGTTGTCCAGGATCACACCAAGGTTCTTAGCGCTCTGGGAGGAGGACACAATGGAGTTGTCACAATAAGGACAATAAGGACATTTGAAATACTAGAGGAAACTAGAGAATACTAGAAATACTAGAGGAGCTCATTTCTGCATATTGATATCGGACAATCAGAGTAATAGAGGGCACTTTTCTCAACTATTGAGAGCCATATTAATCCTGACCCCTCTACCCCTTATGATCTGCGTTCCACTTCTAAATATGAAGAGTTTGCAGGGTACTTCAGAGATGAGATATCGTCAATGAGGTTGGGTATTAGTTTAGGTGGACACCGTGACAGGCACTCAAAACTGCCTGAGTGAAACTGCCACTTCTTAAGAGCAGCACACTAGATCCGTCAGCCGTCAGCAATTATAGACCCATTTCTATGCTCCCTTTTCTAAGCAGCATTTTTAAACAGCTCAATGACTTCCTCAGTAATAGTTCCAGAAAAATTCCAGTCGTGTTACGGCACTTGTCGATGTAGTGGACAATTTTAGGATTAACACAGGTGCTAAAAAGCTCTCTGTCCTTGTACTCCTGGATACTGTAGATCATGCTATCCTCTTGCAGTGGAGGCTCGTCAGAGGAGGAAGGGGAGGACCATCCTCAGTGAATTTCATTTTTTTTAAATTCTAAAACACTGAAAAAAATATGTTTTTTACAAAAATACTAAATATATTCATGTCACCAAATAATGGATTAAAACAGTTTTGCAATAGCCTCAGCAGCACTCTGTAGGGTAGTACCATGGTGTAGCTGGAGGACAGCTAGATTTCGTCATTGACTTCAATACAAACCTAGGAGGCTCTTGGTTCTCGCCCCCTTCCATAGGCTTACATAGTAATTATGACAACTTCCGGAGGACTTCCTCCAACCTATCAGAGCTCTTGCGGCATGAGCTGACATGTTGTCCACCCAATCAAAGGATGAGAGAATGAATCTAGTACTGAAAGAATCATCTACAGCTAGCTAGCACTGCAGTGCATAAAATGTGGTGAGTAGTTGACTCAAAGAGAGAGAAAGACAATAGTTGAACAGTTTTTTTTCAGCTAATGTGTTGTTCATTGAAGTCCACAAATGAAGGGGAAAGGTGAGAGAAGGAGAGTGCATAGAGGCTACAATGAATACAACGTGGCTGCTATGATCAAAGGTGTATTCATTCGGCCGATTCTGTTACAAGACTTAGAAAGCTGGTTGTAATTTCAGTTGAATCCACCAGAAAATACACAAACAATATCATGGTTCAACTCAAATATACTACTTGATTAAAAAAATGACACATGCCGTTAACAAAAATATAAGGAAATGTCTGCTCTATCCAAAATGACAACCAACTGATTGCAGCATTACTGCAAACATGGAGGAGGCAAGTGGAAAGGGGAAAGTTAGGAACTTATTTGTCAGCCCAGCATTGAAAGACAAAAAATGGCTAAAAAAAATTGTGATAAACAAAACAGTATGCCAGTTTCATTTAAGGACCAAAGAATTTACAGCTGCGCCATACAGGTTGCAAAATAGTTGGGAGGAGATATTCAATGTACCGATACATGGTTGACACATGGTTTATGAACTGATACACAAAATGAGGCCAGATTCAAAATGTAGAAGTTTTCCATTTAAATTATTATACAAAATACTTGCAACCAGTAGAATGTTATTTTTATGAGGGATCCCAGCTCTGCACATTTTGCTGCAGAGAGACAGAATCATTAGATCACTTGTGGTACTGCCCATATGTAGCTTGGTTTTGGTCGAAAGGTTCAGGAATGGCTGAAAAATTGTTACATTTACTTGGAGCTAACTTTGCAAATAGCACTGCTGGGTGATTTGAAAAGTCAATCAATCGATCAATAATATAATGATACTCTTAGCGAAATATGTTATCTTTAATTTACAATCTGTATAACCTATGAGAATATAAAGGTTCAGAACTTTTGTGAAACATCACAGCATAAGTGGAAAATATATGGCAGCTATAAAACTTCAGCGATAGATGGGAGGGTTTGAGGTTAAGTATTATTGTCAATTAGTTTAATCCAATTAGGGGAGGGTTGGAAGGGTTAGGAAAATAATATATATTTACAAAAGAATATATACTTGGGATTGGAAATGGTGCAGATAATTACATTGATAGAAGCCACAGTCTATCTGCAATATTAAAGCTGATATACCCCCTAAGAAAACGTATCTTCAGTACCAGTCAAAAGTTTGGACACACCTACTCATTCAAGTGTTTTTCTTTATTTGTACTATTTTCTACATTGTAGAATAATAGTGAAGACATAAACTATGAAATAACAGATACAGAATCATGTAGTAACCAAAAAAGTGTTAAACTTAGCCACCCAAAGTGCGCACTTTGGCATAAGAACATGTTGCCATAGTCTCCTACGTCATTTAGTGTCACACCCGGATCTGTTTCACCTGTCCTTGTGCTTGTCTCAACCCCCAGGTGTCACCCATCTGCCCCATTATCTATTGGGTACTTATACCTGTGTTTTCTGTTTATCTGTATGAGTTTGTTTTGTTCCTCAAACCTACCAGCATTTACCCCCCTTGTTCCTGCCTTGTCTATTTTCCTGGTTTTGTCCTTTCTTCCTGCCGTCCTGTGCCCTCTACTCTGGATTACCGACCTCTGCCTGACCTGACCTTGAGCCTGCCTGCCTGCCATCCTGTACCTTTGCCTTCCCGTGTTCAAATTAATACACTTTTGTTACTTCGACACTGTCTGCACCTGGGTCTTACCTTCAAATGTGATATTTAGACCAGAAAGGGCCCGGAACTCTGCAGACTTTCGAGCTTCGCAAGGAGCCTAAAAATGACCCCCAACTCCCCCTTGATTTATTTTTTGCTTTGTCCCAATCATCTGATCAGGATCATCTCACTCTACTGATTTGCTTTCCTTAAAGAACTATACTGACAAGATGAAATATGTCTGAATCCCTATAAAAATGCATCCTTGTTTACAAGCCCTGCTGCCTCCTTCCACCCCATCTTGAAGTAAGCCATCTCCGTGTGTAAATGGATAAAGTCTCCAGCTATTGCTTTCACCAATCCAACTCTGTCAGATTAGGCAGGGAGAAGGGGAAGGATAGAAGGAATGATAAATGTAAGTATTTTAACAGGTCCATGAATTGAATAGTGTTTTTGTTTTTTACCCATCAAACTTACACAACGTATTTATCCAGAGGGAAAATAATGATACTAAGCGATTCAAGAATACTGTGGCACAGCCAGCCAGGGATTCCTGGTGATGTAGCTTGTCTCCAGAAACCAGGCCTGGGCATTTTACACTGCTGGAAATTCCACTTTTACAATTTATATCAGAGTAACAAGTCAAAAATACATCATATAGTTCATTCTTGGGGTTGATAAAGTTGATAAAGTTGTTCAACATACTGTAATTCCTACATATTTATATCACACAAGGACAAGTAATCTTAGCAACCATAATAGTACAGATTGTGGTTTAAACATTGTTGAAGAGCAACCGCAAAGTACAAAGACAAGCCATGTTGGGATATGTATGTTTTTCCACTTTTCCACAGATTTTCCTGCCTCATGATGCCATCTATTTTGTGACTTTTTTTATTTTACCTTTATTTAACTATGCAAGTCAGTTAAGAACAAATTTGTATTTTCAATGATGGCCTAGGAACAGTGGGTTAACTGCCTGTTCAGGGGCAGAACGACAGATATGTACCTTGTCAGCTCGGGGATCTGAACTTGCCAATGCTCTAACCACTAGGAGATGCAGACATAAGCACTGTTTCTGGTAAATGTAGATTTCTGGACCCTTTTTTGCACTATAGGGGATCAGCTTGTCTAACTTTTTGCTTTTGGGAGTGTATACCAGTCAAACTGTCTATCCTGCCCTCTATCTACCATTAATTGTGACAATAGTGGTAGGTGGATCTTTTGTCCAGTTCTGCAATAGGGTAACTAGCAATCATAGGTTAAAATGGGAGGCAAAAAGTAGCCTATATAGCAGGAGGAGTGGCGAAGGATGCAGTCATAAGCACTGTTTCCAGGAAATTTGTACGTTTGGATTTCCGGACCCTCTCTTGAACAATAGGGAAGGGGGGTTGTCTTACTTTTTGCTTTTGCGAGTGTATACCATTCAAACTGTCTGTCCTGCGCTCTCTCTGTGGTGACAATATGGGGTGGCATGTAGCCTAGTGGTTAGCGCACTGGACTAGTAACTGAAAGGTTGCAAGATTGAATCCCCGAGCTGACTAGGTCAAATAAATCTGTCGTTCTTCCCCTGAACAAACCGTCATTGAAAATAAGAGATTGTTCTTAACTGTCTTGCCTTGTTAAATAAAGGTAAACTAAATAGTGGTTGGTGTGTTGTTTGTAAACTTCTGCAGTAGGGTAACTAGCAATCATGCAAAGGTGAATAAGGCAAGCAATTTAATCCCAGCTGTTTTGAAATTGAAGAGCAAATCATTGTCAATAGTTTGGAATATTTATAAAAAAAATTAAACAAAAACAATTGGAATATAACCGATTAAATATTGATTAAACACACACACTAAACATTTCATTACAATGACAATAACTTCACACAAAGGCATTTCCCCTGATTTTTTTATTGACACAGATTTCGCAAATGAATCCCACCCACATTAAATTTGTGCATAGCTCGTGAGCCCAACCTCTGACAATGCTCGCACCATATCCAGTCAGTCCCCACCGCTAACAGAGAAGAGCTTGTTTTCAGAACAAGCATTCTGCATCGCCTTCTTTTAGGGTGTATGTTGTGGATTTGGAACCTGGACAACCTTTTTCAGTGGGGCCACAGCTTTCTTCAGTATCACAACTTTCTTTCTCCCTTTGCTTTCTTACTTCTCTCTTAGTTAATTTTCCTTGTTCTCCAGGAACCTCTTGTAGGGTGAGGCTGTCAGGAGTGTAGCCAACTCAGTCTTTCCTTGTCCTAAGCCTCGCCTCCTGTATCCTGGGCCTGGAGGACAACTCCAAAATGACTTCTGCCACTGTTTGTTGTAGCAGAATTGGTACTTTTAACAAAAACAATCAAACAATTAAGCAACAACAACATATATTTATATATATAAGCTCAGGTTGTACAACTTATGTAGCTTATAACAAATTTGACATATGATTGTGTAAATAAATGGTGTGCAGACAAACTCATAATAAATAGTTATTTTTATTTTTTATAACAAACCTTGTGTCAAATGTGTTGTACAACCTGAGTGTTTACAGAGTCATAGTGATTTGGGTTTCCATACTCTCAAAGCCTTAACATTTTGGGGGAAAAAATAAGGACCTCATACATGTCACATATACAGGACCTCATGTTCAGAAATGCTTCATTCACAACAATGCGTTACACGTCGCTGAACGATATTACTATTTCAGTAATGTGTTGACTGCAAATTAATGTTTTTTCAATAGCAGTTTGGAAATGTAAGTGTCTGCAGAAATTATTTCCTCCTTTTTTTTTTAAAGGAATAATTATTTACAGAAATGACTTGAAATAAGTGATTTGTATATGTGGGAGTGTGTGTGGGAGTTTAATACAATTATTTATATATATTTTTATGTGTGTGTTTCATTATCCCTCCATTAAATATTTTGTGTTGCCGACTATTATTTCACTATTTGGATCATTCCAAATCATTCTTTGAGATACTCTAAATGGCAGGGACATCTCTGTCGGTCACCTCAGTTCATTTAAACATCAAGCTGTATTGTTAAAATGTCAACCATCTGTGCTTGTTGAAACCCTCTATAGACCACAAAAACCCTGTCCCACTTGTTCAGCTGATTTCTCCGAATTTCTGTTCGTCATTCATACAAAATGGTGCAAAATTAGGAACTCATGTGATTTTAATTTACATATACAGTGCCTTCAGAAAGTATTCACACCCCTTTCATTTCCCCACATTTTGTTGTTACAGCCTGAGTTTAAAATGGATTAAATTGTTTTTTTTTCCCCACTGGCCTACACACAATACCCCATAATGCCAAAGTGGAATTGTTTATTTTTTATTTTTTACAAAAAAAAAATTTTTAAATGAAAAGCTGAAACGTCTTGAGTCACTAAGTATTCAACCCATTTGTTATGACAAGCCTAAATCAATTCAGGAGAAACAAGTCACATAATAAGTTGCATGGACTCACTATGCAATAATAGTGTTTAACATGATTTTTGAATGAATACCCCATATCTGTACCCCACGCATACATTTATGCATACATCCTCTGATCCCTCAGGCACTATTGCCATGGCAGCTGAAAGCAGAGGAAAGTAAGAGGACAATTAATGCAATAGAAACTCTTACCAATGAGATATCTCTCGATCCTACTGAAATTAATGATACTTTTAAGAAATATTACGAAGACCTCTACACTTCCCAATCAAGCGATGATCTATCAGAGATCGACTCTTTTCTCTCCTCTCTCAACCTCCCATGCCTGTCAGAGGAAGACAGAGTGTGAACAGTTCTCAGTCCCTGAATCGTTGGAGGCCATTAAATCCTTACCTTCTAATAAATCTCGGGAGGAGGATGGTTTCCCTCCAGAGTTCTACAAATAATTTAAGGAGCTGTTAGTACCCTACCTTATGGAGGTACTTATAAAAGCCAAGGGAGGACCATTGCTTTACAGAGTCTTTCTCTCAAGCATTGATTACAGTAATTCACAAGAAAGGGAAAAACCTGTGACCTGTGTAAATGGAAGGACTTGCCTCTAACTCTACAGGGTAGAATTCATGTAATTAAAATGAATATCCTGCCTAGATTTCTATATTTGTTTCAATCTCTCCCTATCCCTGTGCCCGCAGCATTCTTTTCCTCTCTTGACAAGCTGACCAGGAGGTTTATCTGGCACGGCAAAACCCCTAGAGTTGGCCTGGATAAACTGACCCTTGATTACGGTCAAGGGGGCTTAAACCTCCCTAATTTCAGAATGTACTACTGGGCTGCGCAGTCTAGATTTCTGGCTCAGAGGTTTGACAATGGTGCTTCTCCCTCATGGTTGAACATTGAAAAGTTTGAGGTAAATGATGACGCTGGGGCAGAAATGTTTTACAAATGTGACAGAAAATCTGTAAAAACCATCACAGACAACCCTTTAATCATACATTCTGTCCTGACATGGTGCAAACTGCATGAGCTGTTCAGACGAGGGGGATTCCTTTCCCCTAAAACCCCTTTATAGAACAGTAGATTGAATCCTATGTTTTTCCAGGAAAGTAACTTTAGACCATGGGCTGATAAGGGGAACACTCTTCTGGAACATTGTTATGAGGAGGGAATTCTTATGTCTTTTGAACATATGAAACAGAAATACCACTTGTCTAACAGGGACTTCTTTAGTTACCAATAACTATGAAATGTTATTTATTTCTTTTTTTATTTCACCTTTATTTAACCAGGTAGGCAAGTTGAGAACAAGTTCTCATTTACAATTGCGACCTGGCCAAGATAAAGCAAAGCAGTTCGACAGAGACAACGACACAGAGTTACACATGGAGTAAAACAAACACACAGTCAATAATACAGTATAAACAAGTCTATATACAATGTGAGCAAATGAGGTGAGAAGGGAGGTAAAGGCAAAAAAGGCCATGGTGGAAAGGAAATACAATATAGCGAGTAAAACACTGGAATGGTAGTTTTGCAATGGAAGAATGTGCAAAGTAGAAATAAAAATAATGGGGTGCAAAGGAGCAAAATAAATAAATAAATTAAATACAGTTGGGAAAGAGGTAGTTGTTTGGGCTAAATTATAGGTGGGCTATGTACAGGTGCAGTAATCTGTAAGATGCTCTGACAGTTGGTGCTTAAAGCTAGTGAGGGAGATAAGTGTTTCCAGTTTCAGAGATTTTTGTAGTTCGTTCCAGTCATTGGCAGCAGAGAACTGGAAGGAGAGGCGGCCAAAGAAAGAATTGGTTTTGGGGGTGACTAGAGAGATATACCTGCTGGAGCGTGTGCTACAGGTGGGAGATGCTATGGTGACCAGCGAGCTGAGATAAGGGGGGACTTTACCTAGCAGGGTCTTGTAGATGACATGGAGCCAGTGGGTTTGGAGACGAGTATGAAGCGAGGGCCAGCCAACGAGAGTGTACAGGTCGCAATGGTGGGTAGTATATGGGGCTTTGGTGACAAAACAGATTGCACTGTGATAGACTGCATCCAATTTGTTGAGTAGGGTATTAGAGGCTATTTTGTAAATGACATCGCCAAAGTCGAGGATTGGTAGGATAGTCAGTTTTACAAGGGTATGTTTGGCAGCATGAGTGAAGGATGCTTTGTTGCGAAATAGGAAGCCAATTCTAGATTTAACTTTGGATTGGAGATGTTTGATATGGGTCTGGAAGGAGAGTTTACAGTCTAACCAGACACCTAAGTATTTGTAGTTGTCCACGTATTCTAAATCAGAGCCGTCCAGAGTAGTGATGTTGGACATTTGCATTTAGTTTTACTTGTATTTAAGAGCAATTGGAGGCCACGGAAGGAGAGTTGTATGGCATTGAAACTTGCCTGGAGGGTTGTTAACACAGTGTCCAAAGAAGGGCCGGAAGTATACAAAATGGTTTCGTCTGCGTAGAGGTGGATCAGAGACTCACCAGCAGCAAGAGCGACCTCATTGATGTATACAGAGAAGAGAGTCGGTCCAAGAATTGAACCCTGTGGCACCCCCATAGAGACTGCCAGAGGTCCGGACAGCAGACCCTCCGATTTGACACACTGAACTCTATCAGAGAAGTAGTTGGTGAACCAGGCGAGGCAATAATTTGAGAAACCAAGGTGGTCGAGTCTGCCGATGAGGATGTGGTGATTGACAGAGTCGAAAGCCTTGGCCAGATCAATGAATACGGCTGCACAGTAATGTTTCTTATCGATGGCGGTTAAGATATCGTTTAGGGACCTTGAGCGTGGCTGAGGTGCACCCATGACCAGCTCTGAAACCATATTGCATAGCAGAGAAGGTATGGTGAGATTTGAAATAGTCGGTAATCTGTTTGTTGACTTGGCTTTCGAAGACCTTAGAAAGGCATGGTAGGATAGATATAGGTCTGTAGCAGTTTGGGTCAAGAGTGTCCCCCCCTTTGAAGAGGGGGATGACCGCAGCTGCTTTCCAATCTTTGGGAATCTCAGACGACACGAAAGAGAGGTTGAACAGGCTAGTAATAGGGGTGGCAACAATTTCGGCAGATAATTTTAGAAAGAAAGGGTCCAGATTGTCTAGCCCGGCTGATTTGTAGGGGTCCAGATTTTGCAGCTCTTTCAGAACATCAGCTGAATGGATTTGGGAGAAGAAGAAATGGGAAAGGCTTGGGCGAATTGCTGTTGGGGGTGCAGTGCTGTTGACCGGGGTAGGAGTAGCCAGGTGGAAAGCATGGCCAGCCGTAGAAAAATGCTTATTGAAATTCTCAATTATGGTGGATTTATCAGTGGTGACAGTGTTTCCTATCTTCAGTGCAGTGGGCAGCTGGGAGGAGGTGTTCTTATTCTCCATGGACTTTACAGTGTCCCATAACTTTTTTGAGTTAGTGTTGCAGGAAGCAAATTTCTGCTTGAAAAAGCTAGCCTTGGCTTTTCTAACTGCCTGTGTATAACGGTTTCTAGCTTCCCTGAACAGCTGCATATCACGGGGGCTGTTCGATGCTAATGCAGAACGCCATAGGATGTTTTTGTGTTGGTTAAGGGCAGTCAGGTCTGGGGAGAACCAAGGGCTATATCTGTTCCTGGTTCTAAATTTCTTGAATGGGGCATGTTTATTTAAGATGGTTAAGAAGGCATTTAAAAAAAATATCCAGGCATCCTCTACTGATGGGATGAGATCAATATCCTTCCAGGAAACCCCGGCCAGGTCGATTAGAAAGGCCTGCTCGCTGAAGTGTTTCAGGGAGTGTTTTACAGTGATGAGTGGAGGTCGTTTGACCGCTGACTCATTACGGATGCAGGCAATGAGGCAGTGATCGCTGAGATCTTGGTTGAAGACAGCAGAGGTGTATTTAGAGGGGAAGTTGGTTAGGATGATATCTATGAGGGTGCCCGTGTTTAAGGCTTTGGGGGGGTGGTACCTGGTAGGTTCATTGATAATTTGTGTGAGATTGAGGGCATCGAGTTTAGATTGTAGGATGGCTGGGGTGTTAAGCATGTTCCAGTTTAGGTCGCCTAGCAGCACGAGCTCTGAAGATAGATGGGGGGCAATCAGTTCACATATGGTGTCCAGAGCACAGCTGGGGGCAGAGGGTGGTCTATAGCAGGCGGCAACGGTGAGAGACTTGTTTTTAGAGAGGTGGATTTTTAAAAGTAGTTCAAATTGTTTGGGTACAGACCTGGATAGTAGGACAGAACTCTGCAGGCTATCTTTGCAGTAGATTGCAACACCGCCCCCTTTGGCAGTTCTATCTTGTCTGAAAATGTTGTAGTTTGGAATTAAAATTTCTGAATTTTTGGTGGTCTTCCTAAGCCAGGATTCAGACACAGCTAGAACATCCGGGTTGGCAGAGTGTGCTAAAGCAGTGAATAGAACAAACTTAGGGAGGAGGCTTCTAATGTTAACATGCATGAAACCAAGGCTATTACGGTTACAGAAGTCATCAAAAGAGAGCGCCTGGGGAATAGGAGTGGAGCTAGGCACTGCAGGGCCTGGATTCACCTCTACATCGCCAGAGGAACATAGGAGGAGAAGAATAAGGGTGTGGCTAAAAGCAATAAGAATTGGTCATCTAGAACGTCTGGAACAGAGAGTAAAAGGAGGTTTCTGGGTGCGATTAAATAGCATCAAGGTATAATGTACAGACAAAGGTATGGTAGGATGTGAATACAGTGGAGGTAAACCTAGGTATTGAGTGATGAAGAGAGAGATATTGTCTCTAGAAACATCATTGAAACCAGGAGATGTCATTGCATGTGTGGGTGGTGGAACTAATAAGTTGGATAAGGTATAGTGAGCAGGACTAGAGGCTCTACAGTGAAATAAGCCAATAAACACTAACCAGAACAGCAATGGACCAGACATATTGACATTAAGGAGAGGCATCCTTAGTCGAGTGATCAAAAGGGTCCAGTGAGAGGAGAGGTTGGTTGGGGGTCACGGCGATTTAGACAGCTAGCCAGGACATCGGTAGCAAGCTAGCATAGGATGGAGGTCTGTTGTTAGCCACCTCTTCCGTTTCGTCAGTAGATTAGTGGGGTTCCGTGTGGTAGAGGCGATTAATCCAAATCACACAACAACAACAACAACAAAAAACAATAGATATAGTTATAGAGGCCCAAGAAGAAACATAATAATAATAAAAATAAATAAATTGTCCGATTGTCTATTCTGAGAGTAGCCGGTAAGACAGCTAACGGTTAGCAGGCCGCAGATGGGCGTTCAGGTAACGTCGCGACGGAGGAGCCAGCCGGATCTCCTTCGGGTAGATAACGTCGGCAGTCCAGTTGTGAAGGCCCGGTGGGTCTCCGCGTAGGCAGTAAAATGGGTCCGGATAGGTGTCTGCAGCCCAGGAATGATTGACGGAGCTCAGGAGTGATTGACGGAGCTGGCTAGCTCCGGAGTAATTGATGTTTGCTCCGGAATCGACGAAAGCAGATAGTCACACGGATAGCAGCTAGCTAGCTGTGAGATCCGGGTATGAATGTCCAGAGAGCAGTTGAAATCCAGGGACATGGAGAGAAAAATTGGTCCGGTATGTTCCGAGCTTCGCTGCGCCGTACAAAACTGGCGATAGATTTTCGAGCTAAAGGATAGCTGATGACCACAAACCGTGGTTAGCTGAATACTAACGATTTGCCAGTAAGGAAGCTAACTAGCTTCTGAACTAGCTTCTGATTAGCTTCTGGATTAGCTTCTGGGCTAGCTTCTGGCTAGCTCCTGGCTAGCTTCTGGCTAGCTTCTTGGAGTTTCTGGCTAGCTTCTGGCTAGCTTCTTGGAGGATTGCAGATTTGAGGTAAATAATACTTATTTATAAATATAAATTGGTGAGGCGTGTTGCAGGAGAGTGTTTTGAAGATGAGTTGATGGAAAATAATTTGTCCAATAGAAACTCTCGTTTGTAACTGTGGACTAATGATGACACCCTAGATAAGCTAGATACAGGCAAGAGTGTGCAAGGCGGTATTGAATGTGTCACTGTCTGTCCATGTGTCACTGTCTGTCATCTCAAATTTCTCTCTCGACCTCTTTGCACCTACATTGTTAACTTTCATTAATAGGCTAGGTTGTAGCAAACTCATGATGGGTATGAGGAAAATTTGAGTATCATGTATTAGCCTAAACCTATCGATGTTATATTGAACTGGGTGAAAGGAATATGAATGACAGTCATCCATTATACTGTAATAGAAATAAGGCCATGCTCATGAAAAAAAATGGCCTCCCTCATCATAAACTCCACTGTCCTCTTGGACAGACTACATAATTGGGATGGCCTCTCAGGCTCAGTACTGAGCTGGTTTAAGACATATCTGACTGACAGATAACATTTTATTGCCCTGGGTGACCATGCCTCAAGAGAAATTGAGATCTCGTGTGCTTTCCCTCGAGGATCGATTTTGGGCCGAATACTGTCCAGTTTATACATGTTATCCCTTGGCAGCATTATTAGGAAGCATGGTGTTCATTTTCATAGCTATGATTATACACAGCTGTACACGGAGTGTACACAACATTAGGAACACCTTCCTAATATTGAGTTGCACCCCCCCCCCCTCATACTTTAGCCTCAATTCATCAGAGGATGGACTCTACAAGGTGTTGAAAGCATTCCACAGAGATAATGGCCCATCTTGACTCTAATGCTTCCCACAGTTGTGTCAAGTTAGCTGGATGGTGCCTAAGTTCATTTGTCTTGCCACATCCAAGAATGAGGCATATGGGGTAGGGCTGAGAGGATTATCAACATTTCAGTGTCTGAGGCAACAAAGCCAAACATAGCAGCCATGTCCAACCAGGATGAATCAAATATTTTAAAACGTTCTGCAACGCAAAATGAAAATGAGCATTTCTTATTGGACAAGTCTAGGTTTGTTATCTTAGGTTTTGTGCCGAATGAACATGACTCAGGATAATGTTGTAGCCAGCTGTGGAATGACGAGAAGCTTCTGAAACAGCTTTGGGGGACCGCTGAGTGGATTTTTACCAAAATTGACTAATTCTGTCATTTAAAGTATTAAAACATGTTTTGGTGTGTCCATTACGGGTTTAATAAAAAGGCACTGAAGTATTTAGGGCCTAATCCCTTTTGGTGCATAAAGTACATTGGAGTTTGGAAGTCATGTCAATACAAAAAGTATGTATGCGAATATACACTGAGTGAACAAAACATTAGGAACACCTTCCTAATATTGAGTTGCACCCTGTTTTGCACTCAGAACAGCCTGAATTTGTCAGGGTATGGACTCCACAAGGTGTCGAAAGCGTTCCACAAGGATGCTGGCCCATGTTGACTCTAATGCTTTCCACAATCGTGTCAAGTTAGCTGGATGTCCTTTAGGTGGTGGACTATTCTTGATACACACAGACAACTGTTGAGCGTGAAAAACCCAGCAGCGTTGCAGTTCTTGACACACTTAAACCGGTGCGCCTGGCACTAACTACCATGCCCCATTCAAAGACACATCTTTTGTCTTGTCCATTCACCCTTAGAATGGCTCACATATACACTACCGGTCAAACGTTTTAGAACACAAGGGTTTTTCTTTTCTTTTTGCTATTTTCTACAATGTAGAATAATAGTGAAGATATTAAAACTATGAAATAACACATATGGAATCTTGTAATAACTTTAACAAGTGTTAAGCAAATCAAAATATATTACATATTTGAGATTCTTCAAATAGCCACCCTTTGCCTTGATGACAGCTTTGCACAATCTTGACATTCGCTCAACTAGCTTCATGAGGTAGTCACCTGGAATGCATTTCAATTAACAGGTGTGCCTTCTTAAATGTTCATGTGTGGAAGTTCTTTCCTTGTTAATGTGTTTGAGCCAATCAGTTGTGTTGTGACAAGATAAGGAGGTACACAGAAGATAGCCCTATTTGGTCAAATACCTAGTCTAAATTGTGGCAAGAACTGCTCAAATAAGCAAAGAGAAATGACAGTCCGTCATTACTTTAAGACATGAAGTTCAGTCAATACAGACCATTTCAAGAACTTTGAACGCTTTTTCAAGTCTAGTTGCAAAAACCATCAAGTGCTATGATGAAACTGTCTCTCATGAGGTCCGCCACAGGAATGGAAGACTCAGAGTTACTTCTGCTGCAGAGGATAAGTTCATTAGAATTACCAGCCTCATAAATTGCAGCCCAAATAAATGCTTCACAGAGTTCAAGTAACAGACCCATCTCAACATCAACTGTTTAGAGGGGTGCGTTTGAATCAGGCCTTTATGGTCAAATTGCTGCAAAGAAAGCACTACTAAAGGACGCCAGTAAGAAGAAGAGACTTTCTTGGGCCAAGAAACACAAGCAATGGACATTAGACTGCTGGAAATGTGTCCTTTGGTCTGGAGTCCAAATTTGAGATTTGTCTTTGTGAGACACAGTGTGGGTGCATAGATGATCTCCGCATGTGTAGTTCCCACGTAAAACATGGAGAAGGAAGTGTTATGTTGTGGGGGTGCTTTGCTGGTGACACGGTCTGTGATTTATTTAGAATTCAAGGAACACTTAACCAGCATGGCTACCACAGCATTCTGCAGCAATACGCCATCTCATCTGGTTTGGGCTTAGTGGGACTATTACTTGTTTTTCGGCAGGACAATGACCCAACACACCTCCAGGCTGTGTAAGGGCTATTTGACCAAGAAGGAGAGTGATGGAGTGCTGCATCAGATGACCTGGCCTCCACAATCACCCGACCTCAACCAAAATAAGATGGTTTGGGATGAGTCGAAAAAGCATCCAACAAATGATCAGAATATGTGGGAACTCCTTCAAGACTGTTGGAAAAGCATTCCAGGTAAAGCTGGTTGAGAGAATGACAAGGGTGTGCAAAGCTGTCATCAAGGCAAACGGTGGCTATTTGAAGAATCTCAAATATAACATATATTTTTATTTGTTCAACACTTTTTTGGTTACCACATGTGTTATTTCATTGTTTTGATGTCTTCACTATTATTTTACAATGTAGAAAGTAGTAAAATAAAGGAAAACCCTTGAATGAGTAGGTGTTCTAAAGCTTTTGACCGGTACTGTACAATCCATGTCTCAATGGTCTCTTAAAAATCCATCTTTAACCTGTCTCCTCCCCTTCATCTACACCAATTGAAGTGGAAACAGCAGAAATACTTTGAAAACAGCTACTGCAGCATTTTCTTCCCCTAACTCACACGTGCTCATACTTGACTTTTGAATTTATATTCACCAATGTAATGCTTGCACAGTAGAGCTTTACAAGATGACCACCCGCCAACGTGGCTGCTGAAATATACATTTTCCCCCCGCCAATACCTAGATCTACTCGCAGGTGGTGGGTGTTCTTTTCATGCCCTGCTTGAGACTCAGAAGAATAATTTGCCTTTTGAGCTTCATGCCTTTTAGCAAACAGCTAACGGCACATAGTTGTCTAATGTGGCGTTTTCATATACAAATCTATTTCTGGTCAAAAACATTATGCAGCAGACCTAATAAGGTTAGGAAAAATAACCTTCACCCATAGTCTCCTTTTAGCCCTGATCTGGATCATCTCACGGTACTCATCTGCTTTCATTACAAACTATACTGCCAAGAGAAAATCCCTTTCAAATGCAGCCTTGTTGCAAGTGCTTCTGTTTCCTTCACATCTTGAACTAAGTAATCAGTGTGTATAAATAGATAACGTCTCCAGCTACCAATCCAACTTTGTCAGATCAGGCAGGGAGAAGGACAGAAGGAATGATACATTTAAGTATTTGTTGAATAGTGTTTTATACCCATCAATCACTGTGGTAGGTAGTTGAAAAACATCTGCCAGCAACTCACATTTTTTACCAGCCAAATATTTTTTTGTGACATACATACTGTAACGACCCTTGGTTTATAAGCACGGAAATCGACTCTGCCGCACGAGCATGCTTTTGCGGAGGTCGATAGCGCACCGGACCTCGGGCTCGAAGGTCGAGGGTATGAGACCTGCTCCCTGCTGTTTCATTACATTGGTGTCAGAAGTGATCGGACCTTGCATCTGTGGTGTGTGTGTGTGTAAGAGAAATGTATCAGGACACAATCCTAGAGAGGTGTGTAAACATCTGGAAAGACACTTTTGACAAAAGCAAAGACTGGAACTACACTACAAGTGTGAGATTTTGTAGATGAAGAAACCATAGATGATGAAGAGAAAGAGCAGCCCAAGGATGACCAGGGTCAGAGTCACAACATTAAAGCAGCGTGCAGTCTTCCCATGTTTTCTTGCTCCCTCCAAGTCTCCAACCATCTTCCTGTCCCTGGACTGGAAAACAACATGTAGAATCATTTATATTATGGAATCATTCACATGTTGCTGATTGTGTTTTTGTAGCTATGCATATTAGTTAAACACATGCACACGACATGACATGTCACACTAATGGGAGGATCTCAGTAATGTATTATCCTCTGTGGTTTAATACTCCTTAATACACTTTCAGAGGTCAGGTTTATAGAGCCTGTAGATGAGGTATAGGCTACACGTTTTTTATAACAGTGTGATAACAAGAAAACAAAACATGAATTTAGAACATTGTTATTCTGTGCTCCTCTTTCCATAGTTCAAAGTTGGTCGCCCATATAATAACATGCCCAACTTCAAAATCCAGACAATTACACGCCCTACAACAGACAATGTTATATTAAGTCACTTAATTCCAACTCACCTTTATGGAGAAATATACAGCTAACATTCCGAGACATAGTGGGTTGCCGTACACGAGGCTGCAAAGTGACCAGATAATGTGATCTCTGGGCTGAGGCACAACGGGCTGGGGCTGTCCCAAGACGACGGTATGTTGGAACCTGGGCGCTCCGTGAGGGTCTTCAAGACGCATGTACTTATTTCCGTTCATTGGGACAAACTCTGACTGATACGATGGTGGTTGATCCATGGCAAGCGAATATAGATACTTATTTAGCTTAGTGTTTTAAAAAAACACACAAAGCTTCTCGGGCAAACGAAAAAGAGCGAGCCGAAGAAAAGTTTAATTTGTGAGGAAAGGTGAAGGCAAAACGTAACCTATATAGCAGGAGCGGCGAAGGTTCCAGGCATAAGCACTGTTTCCAGTAAATTTGTAAATGTTGATTTCCCTAGAGACCCTCTTGCTCAATAGGGGAGGGGTTGTCTAACTTTTAGTTTTAGTTTTTGGGAGTGTAAACCAGTTAAACTGTATATCCTGCTCTCTACCTACCATTCCTAGTGGCAATAGTGGTAGGTGGTTCGTTTGTCCAGTTCTGCAATAGGCTAACTAGCAATCATACCACACAAAAAAAATCATTCAAAGCTGCACCAATTTTATATATCAATCCGCAAGACCAGATGCATATCTGGTAGGCAGCGGAGAAGCCACGTACGTCATTGCGCAAGACATGAGACATCTAGCTCAATAAGCTCCCCTATTGAACTTGTCTAGGGACGATAACATGGTCCTACCTAGACTAGCCTACAACACCACCATTCAATGAATAGTTTTTATATATCTTTATTTTATGTTTCATTCCATTTTGATTCGTTTTTGGTACTCGACAGTTTATAAGGTCTAAAAAGGCAGTGTCAGGTGAGTTTGGCTGTATTTTTAAAAACTTCTGATACTGAAATGCGCTGTTGCGGATCATTCTCCCAAATCGTTATAATAACGTTGCAACATAGGTCTATGCTCCCAGCAGGCCCAGTCATTAAACAAAGCTTAAAGCACGCTCTGCCTGGCCTCGGATCCGAGGGGCTATTCTTTCTGCACATTCTTTCTGTTTCAATATAGCATACATATTTAACATTTTGTGTCATAAACACAATTAGTCACAATGTTTTCATCTGATTAGGCTACTTCAAAACTCTCCTGTATGCTACCAGCACACACGTTTGTCCACTCCACTCGAATATAATTCCAGCATCCAAACTGCACTGGCCATTTGAGGAATGGGAAAGAGACATCTGTTACAAAACACCAAAATGTTGAATGACATTCCCAGATTGTCAAGACAAGCCTTTGCAACTGGATAGGGGGTGGTGTATTTCCTGTTCGTCGAGATTGACATACTCTATTTGATAAAAACATATATTTATTTGATAAAAACATATATTTATTTAATTAACTAACTAGGCAATTCAGTTAAGAGCAAATTCTTATTTACAATGACAGTCTACAAAGGAACAGTGGGTTAAATGCTTTTTTCAGTGGCAGAATGACAGATGTTAATTTAGTCAGTTTAGAGATTCAATCCAGCAACCTTTCGATTGCTGGCCCAACGCTACCTGCCGCCCCAGTATGTAGTAATCAGTATGGAGTTGTGCTTTGCTTATTTGTGATGTGGTTCATTGGCACAGAAACCTGTTGGTGGTAAATTCATTGCATATATTTTATACAATTATAAATATAGCATAAGATGTTAAAAATCGTATTCCCCCTAGCTGATCATTGTCTGCAGCCAATTAATAAGAAAAGCAAGGACTCAAGTTTTGCCCGTAATGGATGGCGAACTCTCAACATCGGCCCGTAGCCCTTCGTGGCATTGACTGTGCCACAAAAGCATGCTGAAGTGGCTTGGTTGATATTGTGTTTGAACACTAGATCGCTAGTTAGGAAAGCTTAAAGTACGCTCTGCCTGTTCTTCACAACTGATCATGGAGACCAACTGGGTGACAAGGCTTTTATTCCAGCCCAGTAACACTCTTATCAACTAATCAAGGGCATGATATTGTAGCGACCCGCACAGACAGCTGTGTGTTATGTGTTAGGCTAGGAGGTGGTTGTGTTGTACTGACCAGTACCCGGTGTTCGCGGGGTCCGACATGTCAATCAACCTGCTATCTGCCAATCACGGGAATGCCTGAAATGTTCTGATGCCGGGCATCCTGGTGGTTGGCGGAGTGGCGTGGAGGGGGGTTGGGCAGGGGGGTGGAGCATTGGAAGTTAAGACCAGGTTCAGCCTTTGTTCTCCCTCTCTTACGTCTGGGCTTCACAAGAGAAGGTCACGATTGGCTTGTGGGTTATCTGGCATCTATTTGGCGTGTGCTACGGCCCAAACAGTAGCCTGTGTAAAGTTGGTTTAATAAACCGTCAATTCGCAAACTCAAGCCTCTGTCTGGACAATTGTTCATTTATGATCTAGTCAGGTCATTACAATATGTAGAATCAGGCGTAGTCCTGGGCAATAACAGCCGGCATACCCTGGAGTTAAGATTGGGGTAAAGAAGACCTGACACATCAAAACCACACATACCTTTTGATTTATTAGCATCTCATTTTGTGGTTCAAAGATGTTCACAATTTCTTGTTAATATAACAAATCACTTCACGGGGGATATGAGCGGGAATGCTACCTTACACAGAAACACTAACAGTGATGAGATGCAACATAGCAATCGAGTCTGGAGGCTTGTGAGAAGAGATAAGGACTGTTTCTGCTTAATTCCCCAGCCCTAACTCAACCAAACCACAACTCTTCAGTGATTAATATTGGTACAGAGTATCTACACAAATCAACAGAAAACATTTAGTACATGACAATTTTTATATAGTGATTAAAAGTCTAGGCAAAGCCCTGTTCCTGCCATGGTGTTAGGTATTTGTGACTAACCCAAAAAGGCACAGTTTTGGCTGCGAGGACGAGGACTTAATTCCTGACTGAATCACACCAATCGTTAGCTTGACACAATTTCTAATATAACCAAGAAATATGGTGAAGGCCTAAGCAATTGTTTGTTTTTTTGAAGAAAACTCAGAAGTATAAATTGCTAAATACTGTACATTAATTATGAACCTTATTTGAAGACATTGGTGGTTTGTTTAACTAGAATAAATGTCATACTTTGCATATAGGCTAGCTAACGCATAGCTGGTTAAGCTAACTATCAGGGCATACATGAGGCATGGATACACAAACAATAAGTCATTGGGAAAGAGATTAAACAATATACTGCCAATGGAATAAAAATGATACTATAAACTGAATAAATGCACAGCTTTTCAGATAGCGTCTATGTATTTGACTGATGTGGGGACAGATCTTCTCCCATAGGGCTGCAGTCTGACTATATTCATTTCTGTGTGAACTTAGGCAAAATGGACAGAAAAGTACATGTAAGAACTGACAGCAATGCGGTCTCTAGTCATCTGTGAAGTAAGTAGCCTGAGGAATTACAAAAACAATCCTGATAGCTTGCCATTTAATTAGCTATAGCATTTACGGACGGTCGGTAGTAAGATATTCTATAGCGGATGGTAAGTGCAACTGCCCCCAGGTGGAAGTTAAGGCGTCACATCTTGGAGGAGGCAGCGATGGTAGAGGCACCTCCACGGGTGTACACTCTCACAGTGTCCTGGGAGAGAGGAGGAGGGAAGGAGACAAAGGGAGAGAAAGAAAAAGAGAAGAGAGCTCAATGCTAAACCTTGATTCATTTCAGAATAGATTTGTGGATATAAACAAGTAAAACTCAATCTCGTTTACGAGGGGTCCTGAGAGAAACAAATACATAGTAAATGTATAGGAATAACAAGTACAAAACCAAAAAGTTCAACATGTAAAAAAATATATAAAACACTTTAGTACATGTGTGCAACTTTTGATTTTCATGAAGGATCTGCGATATACCCAAAACTGCTCATGTAAATTATTTGACTATACTATACCCCCCCCCCATCCAATTATTCCCAAGCATCTGCAACGAGCAGTCTCAGATATGCAAGTGCTTTTCCTATTTAAACTATACTTTGAATTAAATAGGCAAATACCCTTTTAATTGACATAAGCTTTAGTGTCCGTTGACAAGAATGAATAGACTTACCTTCGTGGGCTCAGTGTTTTTGAGTAGGGTCTGAACCCTGTTCCCATAGTCTGCATGCACAGCCATCAGATTCTGAACCTGGAAAAACAGGGCGCAACAGCAGGCAGAGACAGTCAGAAGTGTTGATAGCGATGGAAGTAAAATAGATGCATTATACAACATTGCATTGCAAAGATGACCTTCATGGTAGTGAGGCAGATGATGCCTGGGAAATATACATACTTTGCCTTTAGAAAGTATTCACACCACTTGACTTTTTCCCCACATCTTAATAGAGATCTTTCTTTTTTTCCTCTTCTGGCCTAAACACAATACTCCATAATGTCAACATTTAATAACGTTTTCCTAAATATTTATAAAATCAATTCAAAAGGAAATTCAACCTGTTTCTTATGGCCAGCCTAAATAAGCTCAGGAGTAAAAATGTGTTTAACAAGTCACATAATAAGTTGCATGGACTCACTGTGCAATAATATTGTATAAGATGAGTTTAATGACTACCTCATCTCTGTACAATACACAACACTATCTGAAAGACCCATCAGTCGAGCAGTGAATTTCAAACACAGTTTCAACCACAAAATCCAGGGTGGTTGTTCAATGCCTGGTAAAAATAGGTACTTATTGGGAGATCAAACAAACTGACATTGAATATCCCTTTGAGCATGGTGAAGTCACTAATTACACTTGGCTGGTGAATACACCTAGTTATTACAAAGATACAGGCATCCTTCCTAACTCTGACGGAGAGGAAGGAAACCACTCCCGGATTTCACCATGAGGCCAATGGTGACTTTAAAATAATTACTATAATTTAATAGCGGTGATAGAAGAACTGAGGATGGATCAACAACATTGTAGTTATTCCACAATACTGATCTTATTGACAGAGTGAAACAGAAGCCTGTAAAGAATTAAAATCCTAGAGGTAAAACCTGGTTCAGTCCACTTTCCACCAGACACTGGGAGATGAATTCACCTTGCAGCAGGATAATAACCAAAAACAAGGCCAAATCAACACGGGAGTTGCTTACAGTACCATTTACATTTACATTACATTTAAGTCATTTAGCAGACGCTCTTATCCAGAGCGACTTACAAATTGGTGCATTCACCTTATGACATCCAGTGGAACAACCACTTTACAATAGTGCATCTAAATATTTTAAGGGGGGGGGGTGAGAAGGATTACTTTATCCTATCCTAGGTATTCCTTAAAGAGGTGGGGTTTCAGGTGTCTCCGGAAGGTGGTGATTGACTCCGCTGTCCTGGCGTCGTGAGGGAGTTTGTTCCACCATTGGGGAGCCAGAGCA
Source organism: Oncorhynchus gorbuscha (assembly GCF_021184085.1). NCBI lineage: Eukaryota > Metazoa > Chordata > Actinopteri > Salmoniformes > Salmonidae > Oncorhynchus > Oncorhynchus gorbuscha. The sequence continues at coordinate 19,089,989 of NC_060190.1, read as the reverse complement.
GCGAACAGTTTTGACTGGGCTGAGCGGGAGCTGTACTTCCTCAGTGGTAGGGAGGCGAGCAGGCCAGAGGTGGATGAACGCAGTGCCCTTGTTTGGGTGTAGGGCCTGATCAGAGCCTGGAGGTACTGAGGTGCCGTTCCCCTCACAGCTCCGTAGGCAAGCACCATGGTCTTGTAGCGGATGCGAGCTTCAACTGGAAGCCAGTGGAGAGAGCGGAGGAGCGGGGTGACGTGAGAGAACTTGGGAAGGTTGAACACTAGACGGGCTGCGGCGTTCTGGATGAGTTGTAGGGGTTTAATGGCACAGGCAGGGAGCCCAGCCAACAGCGAGTTGCAGTAATCCAGACGGGAGATGACAAGTGCCTGGATTAGGACCTGCGCCGCTTCCTGTGTGAGGCAGGGTCGTACTCTGCGGATGTTGTAGAGCATGAACCTACAGGAACGGGCCACCGCCTTGATGTTAGTTGAGAACGACAGTTTGTTGTCCAGGATCACGCCAAGGTTCTTAGCGCTCTGGGAGGAGGACACAATGGAGTTGTCAACCGTGATGGCGAGATCATGGAACGGGCAGTCCTTCCCGGGAGGAAGAGCAGCTCCGTCTTGCCGAGGTTCAGCTTGAGATGGTGATCCGTCATCCACACTGATATGTCTGCCAGACATGCAGAGATGCGATTCGCCACCTGGTCATCAGAAGGGGAAAAGGAGAAGATTAATTGTGTGTCGTCTGCATAGCAATGATAGGAGAGACCATGTGAGGTTATGACAGAGCCAAGTGACTTGGTGTATAGCGAGAATAGGAGAGGGCCTAGAACAGAGCCCTGGGGGACACCAGTGGTGAGAGCGCGTGGTGAGGAGACAGATTCTCGCCACGCCACCTGGTAGGAGCGACCTGTCAGGTAGGACGCAATCCAAGCGTGGGCCGCGCCGGAGATGCCCAACTCGGAGAGGGTGGAGAGGAGGATCTGATGGTTCACAGTATCGAAGGCAGCCGATAGGTCTAGAAGGATGAGAGCAGAGGAGAGAGAGTTAGCTTTAGCGGTGCGGAGCGCCTCCGTGATACAGAGAAGAGCAGTCTCAGTTGAATGACTAGTCTTGAAACCTGACTGATTTGGATCAAGAAGGTCATTCTGAGAGAGATAGCGGGAGAGCTGACCAAGGACGGCACGTTCAAGAGTTTTGGAGAGAAAAGAAAGAAGGGATACTGGTCTGTAGTTGTTGACATCGGAGGGATCGAGTGTAGGTTTTTTCAGAAGGGGTGCAACTCTCGCTCTCTTGAAGACGGAAGGGACGTAGCCAGCGGTCAGGGATAAGTTGATGAGCGAGGTGAGGTAAGGGAGAAGGTCTCCGGAAATGGTCTGGAGAAGAGAGGAGGGGATAGGGTCGAGCGGGCAGGTTGTTGGGCGGCCGGCCGTCACAAGACGCGAGATTTCATCTGGAGAGAGAGGGGAGAAAGAGGTCAGAGCACAGGGTAGGGCAGTGTGAGCAGAACCAGCGGTGTTGTTTGACTTAGCAAACGAGGATCGGATGTCGTCGATCTTCTTTTCAAAATGGTTGACGAAGTCATCTGCAGAGAGGGGAGGGGGGAGGATTCAGGAGGGAGGAGAATGTGGCAAAGAGCTTCCTAGGGTTAGAGGCAGATGCTTGGAATTTAGAGTGGTAGAAAGTGGCTTTAGCAGCAGAGACAGAGGAGGAAAATGTAGAGAGGAGGGAGTGAAAGGATGCCAGGTCCGCAGGGAGGCGAGTTTTCCTCCATTTCCGCTCGGCCTTCCGGAGCCCTGTTCTGTGAGCTCGCATTGAGTCGTCAAGCCACGGAGCGGGAGGGGAGGACCGAGCCGGCCTGGAAGATAGGGGACATAGAGAGTCAAAGGATGCAGAAAGGGAGGAGAGGAGGGTTGAGGAGGCAGAATCAGGAGATAGGTTGGAGAAGGTTTGAGCAGAGGGAAGAGATGATAGGATGGAAGAGGAGAGAGTAGCGGGGGAGAGAGAGCGAAGGTTGGGACGGCGCGATACCATCCGAGTAGGGGCAGTGTGGGAAGTGTTGGATGAGAGCGAGAGGGAAAAGGATACAAGGTAGTGGTCGGAGACTTGGAGGGGAGTTGCAATGAGGTTAGTGGAAGAACAGCATCTAGTAAAGATGAGGTCGAGCGTATTGCCTGCCTTGTGAGTAGGGGGAAGGTGAGAGGGTGAGGTCAAAAGAGGAGAGGAGTGGAAAGAAGGAGGCAGAGAGGAATGAGTCAAAGGTAGACGTGGGGAGGTTAAAGTCGCCCAGAACTGTGAGAGGTGAGCCGTCCTCAGGAAAGGAGCTTATCAAGGCATCAAGCTCATTGATGAACTCTCCGAGGGGACCTGGAGGGCGATAAATGATAAGGATGTTAAGCTTGAAAGGGCTGGTAACTGTGACAGCATGAAATTCAAAGGAGGCGATAGACAGATGGGTAAGGGGAGAAAGAGAGAATGACCACATGGGAGAGATAAGGATCCCTATGCCACCACCCCGCTGACCAGAAGCTCTCGGGGTGTGCGAGAACACGTGGGCGGACGAAGAGAGAGCAGTAGGAGTAGCAGTGTTATCTGTGGTGATCCATGTTTCTGTCAGTGCCAAGAAGTCGAGGGACTGGAGGGAGGCATAGGCTGAGATGAACTCTGCCTTGTTGGCTGCAGATCGGCAGTTCCAGAGGCTACCGGAGACCTGGAACTCCACGTGGGTCGTGCGCGCTGGGACCACCAGATTAGGGTGGCAGCGGCCACGCGGTGTGGAGCGTTTGTATGGTCTGTGCAGAGAGGAGAGAACAGGGATAGACAGACACATAGTTGACAGGCTACAGAAGAGGCTACGCTAATGCAAGGAGATTGGAATGACAAGTGGACTACACGTCTCGAATGTTCAGAAAGTTAAGCTTACGTAGCAAGAATCTTATTGACTAAAATTATTAAAAATGATACAGTACTGCTGAAGTAGGCTAGCTGGCAGTGGCTGCGTTGTTGACTTTGTAGGCTAGCTGACAGTGGCTGCGTTGTTGACACTACACTAATCAAGTCGTTCCGTTGAGTGTAGTAGTTTCTACAGTGCTGCTATTCGGGGCTAGCTGGCTAGCTAGCAGTGTTGATTACGTTACGTTGCGTTAAAAGAACGACAATAGCTGGCTAGCTAACCTAGAAAATCGCTCTAGACTACACAATTATCTTTGATACACAGACGGCTATGTAGCTAGCTATGTAGCTAGCTACGATCAAACAAATCAAACCGTTGTGCTGTAATGAAATGAAATGAAAAATGTGATACTACCTGTGGAGCAAAGCGGAATGCGACCGGGTTGTTGAGTGCGGAAGTTCTATTCAGTAGACGTTGGCTAGCTGTTGGCTAGCTAGCAGTGTCTCCTACGTTAAGGACGACAAATAGCTGGCTAGCTAACCTCGGTAAATTAAGATAATCACTCTAAGACTACACGCTCTAAACTACACAATTATCTTGGATACGAAGACAGCAAAGACAACTATGTCGCTAGCTAACACTACACTAATCAAGTCGTTCAGTTGAGTGTAATAGTTTCTACAGTGCTGCTATTCGGTAGACGGTGGACGTTTGCTAGCTGGCTAGCTGCTGGGCAGATAGCAGTGTAGACTACGTTAGGACGACGAAATACGAAGTTGCAATAGAAGTGCTGACTGTTTCACTTTGTTGTCCTCTTTCTTTTCCTTTTTCTTCTGTCCTTCTTTTGTCCTTATTTTGTCTTCCTTTCTTCTGTTAACTAGATATTTTTTGTTGTTATTCTTTGTAAGCTAGCTAGCTTACCAGTAAGACAGTGAATGTTCTTGGGTGGCAGAGTCACAATTTTGACTTAAATCTGCTTGAAAATCTATGGCAAGACCTGAAAATGGTTGCCTAGCCACGCCAAACAACCGATTTGACAGAGCTTGAAGAATTTGGAAAAGAAAAATTGGCAAATGTTGCTGTAATCGCTGCCAAAGGCGATTCTAACATGTATTGACTCAGGGGGTTTATTTTTCATATTATATACACATTTACAAATATTTGAATTTTTCTTCCACAGACTATTTTGTGTAGATCGTTACAATTAAATTAATTTTACTTCGTACCAAAATGTGGAAAAAGTCAAGGGGTGTGAATACTCTCTGATGACAGTGTGGTAGAGAGGAGATTTTGATTTGAATAGTAATGATGATGTTGATTAAAAAAACATGAAGATAGAAATAACATGATTGCTGATCACAATGATGATGAAAAATGGTGACTTAGACAATCAAGATGAGGAGAACTCACCCAGCGTTTCTGGATGAAGACTTGGGCTCCCTTCAGGGCACCAGCCATGTTCTGACAGAGCCTCTGGCGCTCCTCCTCATTCAGCACCTCGGTGAAGAAGGTACGCACCTGCAATACACCCACACACAAGGTCAGATCACTGGTTACACACAAACCAACAGATTTATTAATGTATCAATAAATAAGCATTTCATTATGTAATCATTACAGTTCATACTGTATAAAGAAATCATTCAATTGAAATACATTCATTAGGCCATAATCTATGGATTTCACATGACTGGGAATACAGATATGCATCTGTTAGTCACAGATACCCTAAAAAAATTTTTTTTTAATGTGACCACCATTTGCCTCATGCTGCGAGACATATCTCCTTCACATAGTTAATCAGGCTGTTGATTGTGGCCTGTGGAATGTTGTCCCACTCCTCTTCAATGACTGTGCAAAGTTGCTGGATATTGGCGGGAACTGGAACACGCCATCGTACACGTCAATCCAGAGCATCCCAAACATGCTCAATAGGTGACATGTCTGTTGAGTATGCAGGCCATGGAAGAACTGGGACATTTTCAGCTTCCAGGAATTGTGTACAGATCATTGCGACATGGAGCGATGCATTATCATGCTGAAACAGGAGGTGATGGCGGCAGATGAATGGCACGACAACGGGCCTCAGGATCGTCAAGGTATCTCTGTGCATTCAAATTGCCATTAATAAAATGCAGTTGTGTTAGTTGTCCGTAGCTTATGCCTGCCCATACCATAACCCCACCATGGGGGACGCTGTTCAAAACGTTGACATCAGCAAACTACTAGCCAAAAAAACACCATTCAAGTGGCCTAAAGTTGTGAGGCCGGTTGGACGTACTTCTAAATTCTCTAAAAACGTTGTTGGAGGTGGCTTATGGTAGATAAATGAACATTACATTCTTGGACATGAGCGCTGTTGGACAATCCTGCAGTCAGCATGACAATTGCACACTCAAGACTTGGGACGGCTGTGGGATTGTGTTGTGTGATAAAACTGCACATTTTAGAGTGGCCTTTTATTGTCCACAGCACAAGGTGCATCTGTGTAATGATCACGCTGTTTAAAATTAGCTTCTTGATATGCCACACCTGTCAGGCGGATGTATTATCTTGGCAAAGGAGAAATGATCACTAACAGGGATGAAAGAAAAGCTTTTTGAACAAATGGAACATTTCTGGGATCTTTTATTTCAACTCATCAAACATGGGACCAACACTATACCTGTTGCATTTGTTATTTTGTTCAGTCTATTTCCAAAACTGTGGTTTTCTTTAATGTAACTAGGGCTGACCCCAATTAGTTGACTAGTCGATTGTTTGGCCGACCAAGATTTTGTTTTGTCAAGCAGTAGCAAATAAAAAAATATATATATACACACCCACATCTTAAAAAAAAAAAAAAAATGGAACACAAGACACCTGTCTGATTCACGCCCATCTCAGTGAACTAATCCACTGCGCTCTACATAGATACATTACCTGTGTGACATTATCATCGTCAGCGCTGTTGTAGCGGCCCACATCTGGGGACACCTTAAACCTGGTTTCCACGTGCTGCCGCTGGGCCTCTGGAGCACTGAAGCTGTTGGGGAAATAGTTGGGAGCGCCAGCCTGGTTGTCGAACATGCACATGGGCCCGTCTCGCTGATAGTTGGCCACACGGGTCCTGAAGGGGCAGTTGACGGGCAGCTGCAGGTAGTTGGTTCCCAGCCGGTGGCGATGTGTGTCTGGGTAGGAGAACAGACGCCCCTGCAGCATCTTGTCAGGGCTGGGCTCGATGCCAGGGGGCATATTGCTGGGGTCAAAGGCCAGCTGCTCGATCTCAGCAAAGTAGTTGGCAGGGTTTCTGTTGAGGACCAACCTCCCCACGGGAATGAGGGGGTACTCCTTGTGAGACCACACCTAAGGAAAATGAGAAGTGCTGCTACTTCTCAGGCCAAAAAAGGTACATGGATGTGCAAGAGATTTCTAGCCAGTCTTGGAGGACAAAGATTTTTTTTAATAGAAAATGTAAGCGTGCATGACCCCTTTACTGTACTATTTTCACATAATAATTATCCTGACTAGACTGCAGCTATTGAGTCAGTTGCCCATTATTGTACTATTGACAAATGGTACCACTCCATAGCAGATCTCAGACCACTTTCAGATCTTTCAGTGGTTATGTGGAGTATGTCCCCCCCTCTGGTGGAAAAGTCAGAGTACTGCAAATGGACAATATTTTTGGGAACATCTTGTTTAAATGGCTAACAAAGTACAATACTAAGACATTTAATGCATTTCTGTCACATTATTTTTTTAAACTATGCAAATATTGATAAAAAGTTATGCACCTACTATAAGGGTTAGAGTCCCCACATAATTGAATAGAAGATTGAAAACTGTATCTCTATGGTACCTTGGTCAGGTCAAAGGGGTTCCACTGGAACTTCTCAGCCTGGTCAAAGGTCATGACCTGGATGTAGAATGACCAGGAGGGGAATTTGCCGTTGGCGATGGAGGTGTAAAGGTCTCGGATGGCGTAGTCCGGGTCGGTGGAGGCCAGGCGCTCGGCATCCTCAGGCTTCAAGTTCTTGATACCCTGGTTGGTCTGAGAGGAGAGCAGAGGAAGGATGCTATGGGTTACTATGGACCCGTCCCAATTTTTCTAACTACGTTTCCTTCTTTTACCACCATTACTCTCTTGCATCCTTCAGTTAATTAAGTATTGTCGACTCCTATATCCATTAAAGTGTAGTACATTTCACTAGTCCTGTACTATCCATTCACAACATAATTTTTAGTTGTGCTCTGACCTTGTAGTGGAACTTGCAGTAGACGGGCTGACGCTCGGCGTTGACCAGCTTGAAGGTGTGGGATCCGTAGCCATTCATGTGGCGGAAGCCGTCGGGCAGACCACGGTCACTGAACAGGAAGGACACCTTCATAGAGATTAAGACAAAATTATTAACAAAAGCACATATTCAGCCAATTTAGCCAATGTGATATGTAAATAAGATATAAAAAAAAACATGTAAGTAGAAGCATGATATAATAATCTGATCAGAAAACTGATTTAAAACTATTTAAACTAATACCGCAACCGCCATTTCTAGATACAGTGGCATAGCTTTAAAGTTGTTAATGGAGCGAAATCTGAAACTACAATGTATTTTCGGATTCTAACTAACTATTGTGCGTGCACGTGTAAAGGTTTGGTGTCAGGTAGAGAGGAGCAGGTACAGTACCTGATGCATACACTCAGGCCGCAGGCTCCAGAAATCCCACACCATGTCTGGGTCCTTCAGGTGAGTCTGGGGGTTGCGCTTCTGAGAGTGGACAAAGGATGGGAACTGCACAAAACAAAAGGGAAAAATCAGAGCGATATGGTAATGGCATTTAATATTACACGGGGAGATGAACTAATGGATTAGCCTGGTTGCCAGTCTGTTTAGCTAACGTTCCACTCCTTGTACTGTGTCATGTCATGTGTCAAAGACTGAATCTTGGCAAGGCACACCCAGGCGCAATCTTGACTCACATGTCTGAACTCACCAGCATGGCGTCCCTGATAAAGAAGATGGGGGTGTTGTTGCCAGTAAGGTCCCAGTTGCCCTCGTCAGTGTAGAACTTGACTGCAAAGCCACGTGGGTCTCGCACTGTGTCAGCTGAGCCGGATTCCCCAGCTACATGAGTTTGAGACAAAATAGGTTGATATGAAACTCACACATGGACAACCAGTATAAACAAATTATTTGTAGAATTCAAAAAATATGACATTGTGTATTTTCTGGTATTTAATGGTATTTAATCAATGATGTGTTGATGTACAATGGGGTCTGAAATGATTGACACCATTGATAAAGACAATAGAATATGACTGTATACATTAACACATTCAAATACTGAGCTATATTGTATGCTCCTAAAAATTGGGGGAAATAATTCCTTTATACTAATACAATTTGCTCAGAGAAAGATTACTTGATAAACTGTTTTTTCTCAAAGGAGGCAGGGGTCAGAATTATTGACTCCCGTTTTCAATACCTCATCTTGTGAGGATAACTGCACTGAACATTTTTCTAAATATTTGATGAGTTGGAGAACACATCTTAGAACATTCCTACACACAGAATCCTTCCAGATCCTTGATATCCTTCGTCTGAACTTATAAACTTCCCTCTTCAATTCAAACCACAGGTTTTCAATGGGTTTCATGTCCGGAGACAGATGGAGATTGCAAAATGTGGATTTTGTGGCCAATTAAGCTTTTCTATAGCTTCCAAAACACATGTTTTTTTGTTGTTGTTTCTTTTACAATGGTGGGGAAGTACCAAGATGGAGGCGCATTGGCTTCAGAAAGCACCCCTCTGTCAGTCATCTAGTGTATATATTGCATTTTATACTTACAGGAGCAATTAGGGTTAAGTACCTTGCTCAAGATCATGTCAACAGCTTTTTCACCTAATCGGCTCGGGATTTGAACAAGCAACCTTTTGGCTATTGGCCCAATGCTCTTATCCTCTAGGCTACCTGACTGTCCAGAATTCTTCTGATATCGGCAAACATTGCTTTTTGCAGACAAGCATGTTTAGTCATTCCATATACAGCAACAGTAGTCTAATTGGTAGCTAGCAAATCTGATAGGGTTTCTTTTTGCATATGTCCTTAAGGAAACAAAGGGAACTCTGTAAATGTGTTTGTAGCAGTTTTATAGAAAAGCCGGAGTGAGCAGCCTCAAAATACTATTTTATCATGTAAGTTGAGTAAATACCAGGGGGAAAAAAAGACAAAAATGTAATGTAGGTTAGTCTTACCCACGGTGGAAAAGCGAATGGCGATAGGTGTGGTCTTGCCCACATGCTCAAACACCTTGGCCTTGCAGTAGCGAGAGATGTCATGTGTCACCTCAAAGTACCCAAAAGCTCCTGTGGTAGAAGAGGCAGGACATGGACAGTTACTGTGTATAAATCTAGCTAGTTAGGTAAGTGAGTAAACACTTACTTATAAAGCCATACACATGGTGCACTTTACCCTTCTGTAGAGTGGGCCAACAACAACAGACCGTCACATGATCAAGCATGGTCCTAATAATATTCTGCCCCGACTAAAGAGCAGTTCACAGTATTTTGGTCTAGACCGAAAAGTAGGTCAACACTTCCTAATGTTTATTTCAAATGTGAGAGGCCTGTCTAGGGAACGTTTCCCCTATACCATTACTTTGTGAGGGTCCACTTTTAAGAACACATCTAGTGGTGTACATAGTCCCTCCATTTCAGGGGACCAAAAGTATTGGGACAAATTCACTTATATGTGTATTAAAGTAGTCAAAAGTTTAGTATTTGGTCCCATATTCCTAGCACACAATGATTACATCAAGCTTGTGATTATACAAAGTTGTTGGATGCAATACTTTTGGAGCTCACTGTATATAGCATAAATGCCAATCAGTTTCGGTTAAATGTATTGGTAGTGCTTGACACCTACCGCCTCCCTTGGCATGCACCACCCTCTCTGGGATGCGCTCGCGGTCAAAGTGGGCCATCTCGTCTATGAACGGGGTGTCCTGCACTAGGAGGGGCCCCCGGGGACCCGCTGTTATTATATTCAACTTGTCCCCTATCGGGTGACCAGCACCAGTGGTCAGGTTGTCTGGCCTCTGAAGGGGAAGAAATGACATAGCCATCATACATAAGACACTGCACTACACATGTTTTATTTACAGTCACTAGGCCTAGTCTCTCACTTTTCCTTTGGTAACGGAGTTGGTCCTTTCCCTGACTCCACATCAACTGCACTTACACAGTTTATTAATTTACTTGCTCTCAGGTGACATAACTACACACACATTAAGACTAGGAATGTACAGGAATACTTTGTGCACCTGACACTTAGTAGCCTGGGCACAAGACTCAATGGTCCCATTAGGTTATGTGTGATATAGGTACAATTCGGACATTATACAGGTCTAGTGTTTTGTACTTTGAATGATCAAACATCAGCTTCGTTGCGCAATTGCTCCAATTCAATGTGTGCATTACAAAATAGTCTAAAATCCACTTAAACAGTTCACATCTCTCATTTGGCCTTGTTTACTTCAAATCTTGCTTAATGTTTACCCGTTAAGCCTATCCTTCCTGCACCAATGATTAGGTAACCATGAGTTGACATGGCTAAAGTCCGGGCTAAACTATAACAAGACAATGACCAAGATACATTTGCTATCCCAACAAATCAAGGTCCATATTTTCCAGTTATTGCAAAGAATCACTAATTATTCTATTCTCAACTTGCAATATTTTGACGTTAAACCAGCAAAATACACACAAGCAATCAACTTCTTGGCATTTAAATGAGGTACTATAGCTAGATGACGTTAAATAAAAAACAAATCGCTTCTCTGCAGTTGTTTTATTTCAATACATTACATCAAATTAAAATCACATTTTATTGGTCGCATACACATGTTTAGCAGATGTTATTATGAGTGTAGCGAAATGCTTGTATTTGTCACAAGAGAATGGGAGTAAAACCTAGCTAAACTTGGAATTCTATTCAACAAATATCAAGAAAGCCCGAACTGCACGGGTTTCCACTAGTTAAGAAGAAATATAGTAGACATGTGCGTGGTTATTGACTTTGTGATTGTGGGTGTAGCAGCGAATGAAGACCAGCTGCAAGTGCAAGATAGCTAGCTAATAAGTAGTAATAGGCTAACGTTAGTTGTAGGCAGCAGCCAGCTAACAATTCCTGCATGATCAAAAACGGACACAATTCAAATACAAATGTGCATTCTTTGGTCGTGGAATTGAACAGTACCATGGTTCTGTAAAGGTGTTGCTAACTAGCTATCTAACGTTAGAATTATAGTTAAGTAGTCCAGGAGGAAAAATGCGACCCTGGATGAACGCTCACCATTTCTAAACAGAATTGCACAACACAAACTAAGCATAGAAATAGACAAACCTGAGCGCTTCGGCCCTCTTTCCATAGTTTCATTTGGTCGGTTGCTTTCCCTCTATCCTCGTCCATCTTGAAGGCAGAAATTTTAACCACAACTGCGTGGAGGGGAAATATTTCTGAGTGTTAACGTTATTTAGCCACTGTACTTTGTACGATTAGGGTCCTCCTGCTTGTTACCCGACTCCTATTGGATGCTGGATCACCAGCTACTTTCGGACCAAAGGGCAAAAAAAGAATGTACCCCTTGCTGCTACCACCCATCACACCATTAAAATGTGGTGTTGCAGAACTAGGCTGTGTTAAACATGTTGCCCGACCCAAGACCCAAAGGTGGGCGGCATATTTCTACGGGTAGTCAATTATTGGTTCACATTGTCTTAGTCGAACTACAAGCTTGCGATCCAACTCAACACTCACGTGAGGCAACAGACTAAACGCATTTAAACATGTGGAATATGTACATTGCTAGTTGACCAGTTTGGCAGGGATTCATTTCATATTTATCAGATTATGCAGACCCCATACTAAAGGTATCACAAGAGCAGTTACTATATATCTGCTGTGTGCACTCATGTTGTGTTGTCACGGAAAAATACGCACACAGAGAGATAGCTTTATTCCCTTTTATTAATAGTCCGTAGTCAGTAAATGTATAGAAAATACAAAAATGACTGTTTTACTGCTTGTTGAGATTTGTTCAATTGAGTGGACACAAGGCTATTTAGCCATTTCAATTGGGAGCATAGGTTGTGAAAGGCAGAAAGGGTTGACTGGATGGATATAGGTGGCTTCAAGGGAAGAATCATGGACCTTTTTATTTTAACTCAATATTCACATCCAAAGAACATAAAATAGTCAGGAAGCAGAGTTGAATGTAGCAGCTTAATTCTGTGAAAAGTGGGAAGCATACAGTATACTTCTATGTTATTGTAAGAATCCACTGTTCCATGCACTTAGAAAAAAAAGGTTCCAAAAGGGTTCTTCGGCTGTCCCCGTAACGGAACCCTTTTTGGTTCCAGGTAGAACCCTCTGTGGAAAGGGTTTTTACATGGAAGCCAAAAGGGTTCTACCTGGAACCAAAAAGTGTTTTTGAAAAGGTTCTCCCGTGGGGACACCAGAAGAACCCTATTAGGTTCTAGATAACACCTTTTTTCTAAGCATGTAGGTTTCTGAGATGTTACCTCCAACAAAGAATCCACAAAAGCCTTTTTGAAAATGAAAGAATAGATGCTAAGTGGGATCCTTGCTATGAGCATAACTCTGACCCTAAACTTAACCCCAACCTAACACTTACCTTAACTCTTTTAAATCTGAACTTCAATAGAGTGACGTCATAGATTGGGTATTACAAGCATCCCACTGATAAGGAAATGTATTTGAGTAAATTATTAGAATGTTACAGTCCTGAAACCATATGTCTGAAACCATGTGATTGTATGAAATTAATTTGAATCATTAGATTACTATAATACATGTGTGTAAGTGTTAGAGTCATTCGATGATTATATTATAATACTGTGTGTGGTTTTAGTCGGAATCAACGTTTAGGGAACAATGTGTCTAGTGTTTTGAGAACAGACTATCTGTCTGAGCTAGAACCGGGGCGACCTTGGCTGGGACACTGAGAACTTCCCAGTCCCAGGTCTCTCCCTATCTTAGGGGAGGGTAGGAAGACACTATTCTCACGTACTCCCCTAGGCTCTATTGGCGGGCGGATTTGATGGTTGGTGTGGAAGTATGTGTGTCGCCATAAATTGAAGGTCCTGTACTGTACACGTCAGAACGTTCCCATGAATAAACATTTCACTTTGGTAGACTGGGCCTCTGTCTGTTTTTGTTTCTATCCGTATCTTACAAATCCTGATATAACAGACTGAGGGTAACATAATTGAATTGGTAAATTAACAGGAGTATAGAATTCTCCTGACACCCACTTAGCATATTTCCTGCCCCCTCTTCCTTCCCCAAACCTTCCTCCCGCCTTGAATTGACACTCCTTCCTGATCGGTAGCCAACCTAAATCTTTGAATAACCTGTTGCACATGCAAGGACGATGAAGGGGAACCTATACTCCCTTACACCTTGCCTCCGAGATGAGCTTCCTGATAAATACACCGATTACACAAATGGACAGAAGTGCAAAATCATTAATTTTTATTTTTTTCCATTATTTATAGATTTTCAGATATGAAAAACAAAAACAGTACAACCCCAACCCCTCATTCTCCCATCCATCCATTACCTCCCTCCAAAGTATCTATAAAAGGTAAATAGGAAAGAAAAACTGAAACAAACAATAATAGAAACAAAACCAATGGGGAAAAAAAGTTCTACAAAAATTATTATTAACACAAATGGCCACTAGAACAGACATGACTGCTTACCAAACTACGCAAGTTACACTAAGTAATAGACAGACTCTCCACGTATTGACCAGTTTAAGTCAAACTTTTGACATGACATGATGACATCACCTTCATCATCTCCAGATGACATCACCTCCTTAACTCACTGCATAAAGGAGGGCGGCTTTGCAGACTACCAATGAAAGAGGACAAGGTGGCGACCTGGCAGTGAGCTAGCAGCAAGGTAGCATTCTGGTCTAAGAGAAGTACCCCAAAAACATCAGTGACCGGGTTGGGGCTAACAATTGTATTACACATATGTGAGAATGTCTCAAAAAGGGTGTCCCAGAGGCCACAAAGACTGGCATGACCAAAACATGTCCCACAGTCGCTGTACTCTGGTGGCATCTCAAACACTTGGAGTCAATATTTGGGTATATTTTTGCCAATCTGTCATTTGAGTAATGGAGATGGTGCAAAACCTTAAACTGAATAAGCCCATTCCTTATGCAAAATGTTGTGTGAATACGCTCAATACTTTGTTGCCATATCATTTTATAAAATCACAGCACAAAGGCTTATAGGGTGGTATGAGCCACAGTCTAGGGGATTCTTGTCTTTTTTAAGCAAAACCAAAATAGTCACCTGGGTAAGTGTCTGTGGCAGTTTCTGACTAGAAAGGATTTCATTGTACATTGAGCTGAGGATAGGGGATAATTTAGAGGAAAATTCTTTATAAAATTCAATATGGAAGCCATCAGGCCCAGGGGCTTTACCACTCTGCATGGACTGGATTACCAGAGTAGTTTCATCATCACCTATTGAGGCATCCATGTTGGTTTGTTCACCTGAATTGAGTCAGGGTATGTCCAGATAGTCTAGAAATGCATGCATACGAGATGTGTCATTGAAGAGCCTCTGACGAGTAAAGAGCAGAATCAAATTGCTTAAATTGATGGTTGATTTCTTTGGGATTGGTAGAAGTTACATCAGCTGCAACACAGATTCCAGGTATGCCGCTGCTAGCAGCGGACTGTCAAAGCTGATGAGGTAACAACTTGACAGCTTTCTCGACGTGTTCATATAATTTTTGCCTCAACTTAAACAGAAGCTGCGTCGTTTGTTTGGTGGAAATATTGTCAAATTCCAATTGGTGTAGCAGTCTCTCTTTGTAGAGTTCAGGAGACAGAAGAGATGCATATCTGTTGTCCACATCTAGAATGAGTTCAGATATCTCCAATAAGCATTTGGTGCTCTGTTTGTTGTCACACACTATATATGAAATAATTTGGCCCCTTAGTTATACTTTTAACAACTCTCACACAGTAGAGACACGTCAGGGGTGCAGTTTATCTGTAAAAAAGACAGCTACGCGTCTCCATTTTGTGCATGGCTTTCGGATGATCAAACAACGAATGTAACGGAGTTTCACGTTTTTGAATAGCCTAAAAACGTAGCCAAAGGACTAATAATGAGGGAGAACAAACAATATCAATAGCCTTTAAAGAAATCGAATGACATTGGCATCGGGGGAGTACTTGCGTTCCGGTTGGTGGTGACATCGGTCCTGGGTCGCCGCCAATGGAACCGGAGGTGCCTAGCCAGCTCATTGGGCTTCCACGCCCTAGCTGGCTCAAGAGGTTTCCTTGCCCCGGTTGGCTTGGAAGGCGCCCATCCTTTATCGGGCCTCAGCCGGATCGTTAGGTCTTGTTCGCCCAGACGGCCCAGGAGTTTTCTTGTTTTGTTGGTGATGTCGAGCTTGGATTTTGCCGCCGATGGAACCGGGGGGTGCCTAAGCCAGCTCGTCGGGCTTCCCCATCCTAGCTGGCTCGAGAGGTTTCCTTGCCTCGGTTGGCTCGGCAGGTTCCCATCCCACGTCATGCTCCGCCAGATCTACAGGCTTCCACGCCGCTGCGGGATTGACAGGCGTTCATGCCTCAGTCAGATCGTCAGGCTCCTTTGCATCAGCTGGCTCGCCAGGCTCCCACACCCCTGCCGGTTCGTGGGGAGTTTACCCTAGCCGGCTTTCCCAGCACCTATGTCTCGGCCCTGCTCACCCAGGTGGGACGCTGGGTGGCGCTCCTAGAGGGGGGGCACTGTCACGCCTGCTCCGGCTCTTGTTTCCCTGCATTACGCACTCCTGCCACCATCATTTACGCACATCTTCCTTCCCTCGTCAATGCGCATCAGCGATATTGGACTCACCTGGACTCACCCAGTCTCTTGTTTATTACCTCCCCTATATTTGTCAGTTCCCCAGCTCTCTGCTGCTGCATTGTTTGTCGTCTATCTTCCCAGTAAATGTCAACTCCGCGTACCTGCTTCTATTCTCCAGTGTCATTCCTGACACTATCCTCCTACTGGCCAATTGTAAAAGCTTTAAGACAAGTTCAAGTTATGAACAGGAGTTTATTTCCCAAATAATCTATTTTAAGAAAATGTTGTCCTAAAGTTGTGGTTTTCAAAAATAACAAGAATGCAAGTATATAGCCTAAACAATTCTCAATCACAGAGACTGAGCAAACAATAGCATTTATTTTTCGACTATTTTATGAGGCAAATCAAGAGGGGCGATAGCATCTTGTAGCACAATGTTTTATGGGTACATAATCACGATAGGATAAAGGTTGACATCGCCCAAACCTAGACTGAGTGATAGTCATTGTTTACCCAGGTAGTCAAGGAGCTCAGGGTCCACAGCCTTCAGCAGCAGGCTGAGCTGGAGAAGCTGCTGCTTCATGGCCTCCTGAGACTCCTCAAAGTTCTGGTGCTGAGGGACTGAGAGAGAGAGAACATTAGAATGTTATGGTTTTACCAATCTCACAGTATGTGGTAATACATGATTATATGACAAGAGTGTAAGGCGCTTACCACCATCTCCATAAAGCCTGTCAGACACCAGAAGGACTCCACCTCGGTCTGGATGATGAACAGGAGAGGAGCCATCCCCTGGACATAGACTGCAGGGAGAGAGAGAGACAATAGGAACCACAAGGAGAGAGGAGAGTCAGGTGTGAGATCTTGAAATGTGATACACTTGAAAGTTGAAACCCATTGTAAGGCCAAGGGAAGTGGCTTACCCAGATCAAAATTGAACATGCAGTATGTCATCAGCACGTTACCCCATCCTGTACTCCCTGATCACCCATGACTATGTGGCCCCCACGTACGTCTCCAACTCATCAATCATCAAGTTTGCAGATGACACATAAGTGGTAGGCCTGATTTTCAACAATGTGGGCCCTGGTGGAGTGGTGCAGGGAAAATAACCAAAACGTCAACAAAAACGAACGAGCTGATCGTAGACCTCAGGAGACAGCAGAGGGAGCACTTCACCCCCCCCCCCCCCCACTGACAGGCCACAGTGGAGAAGGTGAAAAGCTTCAAATTCCTCGGCATATACACCACTGACAATCTGAAATGGTCCACCCACACACAGTGTGGTGAAGAAGGTGCAACAGTGCCTCTTCAACCTCAGGAGGCCTATCTTGTTTAACTATTGCTGTACATATACTATTCTTCAGCTATACTACATATTCTATCCATATACTGTCCATATTGTCTATACAGTGCATTTGGAAAGTATTCAGACTGCTTGACTTTCCCCACATTTTGTTACATTACAGCCTTATTCTAAAATGTATTAAAAACAGGTTATTAGAAATGATTGCACATTTATTACAAATAAGTATTCAGACCCTTTACTCAGTACTTTGTTTAAGCCCATTTGGCAGTGATTACAGCCTTAAGTCTTCTTGGGTATGACGCTACAAGCTTGGAACACCTGTATTTGGGGTGTTTCTCCCATTCTTCTCCGCCAGGTCCTCTCAAGCTCTGTCAGATTGGATAGGGAGCGTCGCTGCACAGCTATTTTCAGGTCTCTCCAGAGATGTTCGATCGGGTTCATGTCCTGGCTCTGGCTGGGCCACTCAAGGACATTCAGAGACTTGTCCTGAAGCAACTCCTGCGTTGGCTAGGCTGTGTTCTTAGGCTTGTTGTACTGTTGGAAGGTGAAATCAAATAAAAAACTGAAAAATTGGGCGTGCAAAATTATTCAGCCCCCCTTAAGTTAATACTTTGTAGCTCCACCTTTTGCTGAGATTACAGCTGTAAGTCGCTTGGGGTATGTCTCTATCAGTTTTGCACATCGAGAGACTGATATTTTTTCCCATTCCTCCTTGCAAAACAGCTCGAGCTCAGTGAGGTTGGATGGAGAGCATTTGTGAACAGCAGTTTTCTGTTCTTTCCACAGATTCTCGATTGGATTCAGGTCTGGACTTTGACTTGGCCATTCTAACACCTAGATATGTTTATTTTTGAACCATTCCATTGTAGATTTTGCTTTATGTTTTGGATCATTGTCTTGTTGGAAGACAAATCTCCGTCCCAGTCTCAGGTCTTTTGCAGACTCCATCAGGTTTTCTTCCAGAATGGTCCTGTATTTGGTTCCATCCATCTTCCCATCAATTTTAACCATCTTCCCTGTCCCTGCTGAAGAAAAGCAGGCCCAAACCATGATGCTGCCACCACCATGTATGATAATGGGGATAGTGTGTTCAGGGTGATGAGCTGTGTTGCTTTTACGCCAAACATAACATTTTGCATTGTTGCCAAAAAGTTCAATTGTGGTTTCATCTGACCAGAGCACCTTCTTCCACATGGTTGGTGTGTCTCCCAGGTGGTTTTTGGCAAACTTTAAACAACACTTTTTATGGATATCTTTAAGAAATGGCTTTCTTCGTGCCACTCTTCCATAAAGGCCAGATTTGTACAATATACGACTGATTGTTGTCCTATGGACAGAGTCTCCCACCTCAGCTGTAGATCTCTGCAGTTCATCCAGAGTGATCATGGGCCTCTTGGCTGCATCTTTGATCAGTCTTCTCCTTGTATGAGCTGCAAGTTTAGAGGGACGGCCAGGTGTTGGTAGATTTGCAGTGGTCTGATACTCCTTCCATTTCAATATTATCGCTTGCACAGTGCTCCTTGGGATGTTTAAAGCCTGGGAAATATTTTTGTATCCAAATCCGGCTTTAAACTTCTTCAAAACAGTATATCGGACCTGCCTGGCGTGTTCCTTGTTCTTCATGATGCTCTCTGCGCTTTTAACGGACCTCTGAGACTATCACAGTGCAGGTGCATTTATACGGAGACTTGATTACACACAGGTGGATTGTATTTATCATCATTAGTCATTTAGGTCAACATTGGATCATTCAGAGATCCTCACTGAACTTCTGGAGAGAGTTTGCTGCACTGAAAGTAAAGGGGTTGAATAATTTTGCACGCCCAATTTTTCAGTTTTTGATTTGTTAAAAAAGTTTGAAATATCCAATAAATGTCGTTCCACTTCATAATTGTGTCCCACTTGTTGTTGATTTCTTCACAGAAAAATACAGTTTTATATCTTTATGTTTGAAGCCTGAAATGTGGCAAAAGGTCGCAAAGTTCAAGGGGGCCGAATACTTTCGCAAGGCACTGTATGTGAGCGCTACGGGTCAGTAGTCATTTAGGCAGGTTACCTTCGCTTTCTTGGGCACAGGGACTACCTAAAGGTTTCTGCCAAGGAACACAAGCATGTTGACCTTTTCTGGCTTTAATAGACTGCGGAGTGGGGTAACAATATTGCCTGCTGTAGGCCTACTGAAAACACGTTCACACAGAACGGTACCACCCATCACCATATGATTGCTTTATATTTATTTATTTGCACACAAGAAAATTCAATATTGCTAAGGTGATATCCACATTGTAGTTGAATGATTCAATTTTAAATCGGTGGTTTGTGCATGACACAGGCTGCATTACACATTGTTTACAATCGTATACCAGCGATGTTGGGACAGGTTGATGGGACTATGTGTCATTCCAGTCTCCACCCAACCCTAATCTACATAATGGGACAGTTCCAAGGACAGACTGGGATGCAATTAGAAGCTATTTATTTGGAGTTAAATACGAGACAGCCAGGTTCTACAAACGGCACCTTAAAAAAACAAATTAATCTGGCTGCACACTGGTTGGAGTATGTTCCCAAAACTGCTTATTCCATGACAGACAATGGTTTAACCATTGTAATGACAGTAATCCTCTCCAATGCAAAAAAGGCAGTGAGTGTTGACAAAGAGGGGAGAAAATCATGAGTTTCTCCTCGCTCTAAACTTCATTGAAGATTGATTTGAGAGGGAAACAAAATGTAATGTTTAAAATCACAGAGCTACAAGTCATCCATTCACGAACACTTCCTGAAATTAGCATAGAGATGGTCGGCTAAACAAATAGGCCCTTGTTGACCACGGTCAAGTGGAGCCCAGAGTATGTATCGTTTTAAGCTGTGTGTGTTTGTGCTAACTGCTTTGATCTCTGTATATCGCGATCACGTTACAAATTTATACTAACATGAAATAACCTTGAAACAACACTTGATTATTAAACTCCCCCCTCAGGCTGACAGTCTCTCAGAGTGAGCAGTGTATCTGTGGTTCCCTGTAGAGGCAATCTGCTCATCTGATGCAGTGGTTGAAGTGGAACTGACAGCGTTTTTAACTACTTTACAGTTCTGAAACAAACAGACAATCATAATAGTTTTAAAAAAAAAATACAATTCCTAGTTTATGCTACAAAACCAACTTTATTAGAGGTTTTTAAAATAGGTTCTATTTGATTAATAAAATCCATGACTTACAGTAAGGCATTGATGGCTGAATAGATGGATGCAGTTCAATGCATTATTAATATAATTCACCAATACATTTCTTGGTAATCCAAATAATATTGCTATCACGTTGTAAATCACAGCTGGCCTGGTACATTGTTTGCTGCCATTCGTGATGCATTGTTTCAGTTTCAATGACTCACTCTTTGGAACAAAAAATGACGACTATAACTCAGACTGGGAATGTCCATACAATCAAACCAGCAATGTGAATCATAATGTGGCTAATGGGCCCATGTACGTGTCATGGCCGAATAGGACACAAGCGAGTTAACAGTTGAGTCATCTATAAAATTACAGCCTGATGTTCTTGCATAGGTGAATTCAACTTCAATTGGGCTGCTTTTGTTTGTCCCGTTTACAGGGTGCAGCGGAGGGAAAGTGTGTAGACACATGCCACAATCCTGTCTAGTCTACTAAAATGTTGCAGTCTGGCTTCAGTTTTTAAAGCTTGACAATTAATTACCAAAAAACTAAACCTGCAACAAAACACCATGCAAAGGTGAAACATGTAGGCCTTTACAGTAACATTTGAGCAGTAGCCAAGGCTGAGCTAGCTAGCTGCTGGGAGGATGTCATGTTATTGAAGGAGTGGGTGTGTGACCGACTTCCAAATGGTCAATGATCCCAAGCATACTTCCAAAGTTGTGGCAAAATTGCTTAAGGACAACAACGTTGAGGTATTGGAGTGGCCATCACAAAAGCCCTGACCTCAATCCTATAGAACATTTGTGGGCAGAACTGAAGAAGAGTGTGCGAGCAAGAAGGCCCACAAGCCTGACTCAGTTACACCAGCTCTGTCAGGAGGAATGGGCCACAATTCACCCAACTCATTGTGGGAAGCTTGTGGAAGGGTACCTGAAACGTTTGACCCAAGTTAAACAATTTAAAGGCAATGCAACCAAATACTAATTGAGTGTATGTAAACTTCTGACGCACTGGGAATGTGATGAAAGAAATAAAAGCTGAAATAAATCATTCTCTTTACTATTATTCTGACTTTTCACATTCTTAAAATATAGTGGTGATCCTAACTGACCTAAAACAGGGACTTTTTCCTAGGATTAAATGTCAGGAAGTGTGAAAAACTGAGTTTAAATGTATTTGGCTAAGGTGTATGTACATTTCTAACTTCAACTTTAAGTGCTCACTTGTCATAAAATGTTTCTAACAAGTGTCATATTGTTCCTATGAGTGTGTATGAACAGATTTGAATACGATTTCATGTTGCTAAAATGCTGTCAGTTCCACTTTAAGCTCTGATCACTTAATGCTATTTGCGCTGTTGAAATTGACATGGATCCCTGTCCGCCTTCCAACACCCTCAACCCTACGCTTCCTCCCCATACACGCCACAGGAGGGGAGTCATTAACACCCATCGCTAAGGCCAAAAGGCTTCCATTTGCACCCCCATCAGATGGAGAGATAGGGCAATTTGTATACGACCACATTAGAGGAGAGAAGAACGGATATCCTGTATTGATACAGTTAAGGTGATACTGTAGAAATAGAAAGGAGAGAGGAGAAAGAGAGTGAGAAGACAGATGAGCACATTCAACGTGCTTTCAGCTGAATATAACACCTACTCTGACAACTAATGGTGTTACATTTCTCATGTAAAAATATCTGCAATATAATTGGTTCACAAGCAATGTCCTTTGAGTTGCCATGGTAAAATGAAGCTTTGGAGGAAGCTTCCTAAATTGGCAGCATGAACTGAGACATTGTACAGTAGGAAATGCTCTGTACAAGAAAACTGAAAACTCTTTAGGTATTTATGGCCGACAGTGCATTATTTTGTGAATGTCCTTTTGGCATGACATTTCAACATAAGATACATTATTAAATTAAAAAACATGTGGCTCCGAGAGAGAAAGGAAGAGCGAAAGAAAAACCCCCATGAATCCAAGAGAGAGAGAGAGAAAGAGAGACAGAAAGAGAGAAAGAGAATCAGCGGGCAAGGCCTGGGTTGTGTGCTGACGCATGTAAGAGCCCTCATTGAAAACTTCCATCAGAACATTACTCATTAACCATGACTCACTAAATTAAGGGCCCTCTGTCTGGATCATTAGCATAATAAAGGCTTTGAAGCCGACACCATCATTTGACTCCCATGCGTAAGCTTGGTGCGCTCAGCTAGGTGTTACGTGCAATTATGCAGTCTAGGAGTGCACTTAGACTGGCTTAGGTGAAAGGGAGGACTGGGCTTCCTGGTTATGGCTGACGTTTGATAGAATTACTTAATATAATTCATTTTATGAATGAACCCAGCTGCTATGAGTCTGAAAGCTACAGATGTTACATGCAGAGACAGTGGCTATCGAGTTGGCTGGTGTGTGTGTGTGTGTGTGTGTGTGTGTGTGTGTGTGTGTGTGTGTGTGTGTGTGTGTGTGTGTGTGTGTGTGTGTGTGTGTGTGTGTGTGTGTGTGTGTGTGTGTGTGTGTGTGTGTGTGTGTGTGTGTGTGTGTGTGTGTGTGTGTGTGTGTAACAATGGGTATCAAGACACAGCTAATGTGTGTTCAGCTCATGAGGTCCATTTCCACATCACACGTAAAAGTTTACTAGTGTACACTTGTTCTGCGATTGCACAACTCTCTACTCCAGGTAAAATGTATGTAGCCCCAAGGCACAGATCTGGGATCTGTTCACTGTGCCAAAGTTTAACGTTAAACATTACACTACAGCAACATCGCTCATTAGCTCAGTAAGCTCCTAATGGGCCTGACCCAAGGAGAGCAGCCATGACAGTGAAGGGATGACCTATGCACACAGTTTGACGTCTCCCTTTACAGTTCAAGGCAAAGAATTTGGAGCGTCTCCCACTATACAAATGTCTACCAGCTACTGCATGTATCAATCCACAAACCGGGCCTTAAATACAGTTGGCATCTTATATTGACACAATTCACAATCAACACAACATAGGCTATTCATGATGGTTTTGTTATTTAACTGAGGTTACCAAAGAAAGTATGTAGATTGTTTCAGATTTGACATCTTACAGGGGCCAGATGTAAAAAAAAAAAAAAGGTTTAAAAAAAGGTTTAAAAAAAAGGTTAATTGCAGGGGATCCGGACATTTTCCATATGTGATTATTCTTCAGAAGAACTGTATAAAAAAATGGAAAAAAAATGAAATGTTGCTAAAGTAATTAGGAAAGAAGTGGAGAGTGTTCAACCAACGAGAGTCGAGGTGCAACCAAAACATTTGATCATCATTGAAAAGGAAAAGGCACAACGCTCGCTCACCATTTTTATTTTATTTGAATAACTATTAAAAGCGTCTTAATTAAAAGTATATCAGTTTTAAAAAGTAAGTCATTTTAAAATCATCTGAAAGCTAAGTATCTCAAATCAGGTAATGTAAAATTCCAGGCTGAAGGAAGTATGCTTTGAATTAAATTTCCCTCAGTAATTTCCCCCACACTCCCTTTTAACGAGTCCTTGTGAGCATCAGAGAGGAAACTAGAAGGCATGTTCCTGAGAGTCATAGCTCTCAGGAATGGGGTCATACTATTTTGTAGCTTAAACTGTTTAAACACTAGAGCCAAATTCATATGAAGAAAAAATTATCAACATGCCACATAGGTGCTTGAAACCACTAGAAACCACACCATAGACAACGACAATAGTGCTTGTAATTTTGGAACAGAACTTCAGATTTTGGCAGATATTTTTTTGCATATATTTTATTAATGTTCAATATTGATCAAAGGCCCAGTCTAAATTAATAAACGGTCCGGATGTGGCCAGTTGAATAGCCCTGCTTTATGTCTACCATGTTACATTTAGCTTTTGAGGATACAATATATACTAAGCAAAAATATAAATGCAACATGTAAAGTGTTGTTCCCATGTTTCATGAGCAGAAATAAAAATTCACAGACATTTTCCATACATACAAAGAACGTATTTCTCTCAAGTTTTGTGCAAAAATTTGTTTACATCCCTGTTAGTGAGCATTTCTCCTTTGCCAAGATAATCCATCCACCTGACTGACAGGTGTGGCATTATCATGAAGCTGATTTAACAGCATGATCATTACATAAGTGCACCTTGTGCTGGGGACAATAAAAGGCCACTTTAAAATGTGCAGTTTTGTCACACAACATAATGCCATAGATGTCTCAAGTTTTGTTGGAGTGTGCAACTGGCATGCTGACTGCAGGAATGTCCACCAGAGCTGTTGCCAGAGAATTGAATGTTAATTTCTCTACCATAAGCTGGTTCCAACGTTGTTTTAGAGAATTTGTCAATATGTCCAACCGGCCTCAGAACCGCAGATCATGTGTAACCACACCACCCCAGGACCTCCACATCCAGCTTCTTCACCTGCGGGATCATCCGATGCGGGTGCTGAGGACTACTTCTGCCTGTAATAAATCCATTTTGTGGGGGGAAAGTAATTCTGATTGGCTAGGCCTGGCTTCCCAGTGGATGGGTCTATGCCCTCCTAGGCCCACTCAAGGCTGCACCCCTGCCCAGTCATGTGAAATCCATAGAGCTGAATGAATGTATTTCAGTTGACTGACGTATATGAACTGTAACTCAGTAAAGTCCTTGAAATTGTTGTATGTTGCGTTTTATATTTTTGTTCGGTCTAATTTATTGTCCATTTAGATGGAAATTCAGCATACAAATTCACACATGCAACAAAATGCATACATGCAGTTCGGAAAACTGGAAAGTTAGCACACAAAGTTGAACATTTAACCTTTAAGAGCACTAAACTAACACAGTTAACACAACTAGCAACGAAATTTGTGTAGCACTATCTGTGCATTATAAGACAGTATAATAGCCTATTTTCATCTCCTATAGATAGAAAACTTAATCTGAAAAATATTATTAATCCATTTTGTTTTATATTTAAGCATTCACTTCTAAATACATTTTCTAAAGACAAAAAGCTAAATTAGACAGACTATTTTAGTACACAATAGTCATGTATGCCTAAAATTATTTTTGTTAAGGAGTTCTAATAATTTTCGCCCAATGCTATAATTACATTTAATAATATATACAGGTGTCAAAAAGTAGGTTAATATGAATAAATGTAGGTTTAATTGACCTGATATAATTTATTTCGACTATAAAGACAAGTAAAAGCATAATTAATTGCAAGAGCTCTCATTTTCAGCACCTTAGACAGCGGTTTTAGGCCACATGGAAATCCTTGTCTGCAGTCGCTGACTTGCTCTCAATTTGACAGCAGCGCGTCCCTGTAAAACGTGTAGGTGGCAACTGTACTAAAACTTTTCATTATACACTGGGTTATATTAAATTGAGTTGGTCATGTAGTAAATAAAACCCACGACAACTTGTGCTTAGCCTACAACTTCACCCAAATACAATAACACACTGACGTTTCCTTAGTTGCAAATCAATTTCCTCGAGGACAAAACAACATAGCTCAAATCAGAAACAACAAGTGATTTCCCCCCGCAGGGTATCAACCTCAGAGCATAGTTGGGATTAGCGAAGTACACGTCATCCCTCTCAGGCAACACACTGTGCGCCGACTAATAATATTAGACTGGATTTAGAGAAAGAGGAGTCGGTCAAGTGTTTTCCCGGAGGACGCACCTTTGTGTCTTTGCAAGGCAGAAAGCTGCGCAACTCCGTGTATGACTCGGCAGCTGGAACGTTCGGACAACAAAATGTCAGTCAATAACGCTTTTCAAGTGGCTAACATTCCATGGAGGAATAACAATTTTACCATGTCGAATAAAGACCCACCTTTCTCGGATCAAGGGGAGACCATTATAGGAATATACCTGCTGGTTCTAGGTGGGAGAACTTGCTCATGTAGTTGGAATGTAATTTCGTTTTTAAAATGCAGCTTTGCTATTATGCTGCAAAGACTTGCTTTAGTTTTGCTTTCCTGGCAAAAAAAATCTGGAAATCTGTCACTAATGGCTTGTTTACCACTTCATCATTTATATTGTATTACCTAAACGTTAAGGTAAGATGAATGACAGTACATTTGACCAATTGTCAAAATACAATATTCAGAGTGGAGCCTACATTTATCTTGTTCATTTTTACTCTACCAAATTTTGGCATCGCAATATACAACAATTGGATGAAGAGTTCGATTGCACTGCAGAATACAAATCACCAATACCAGAAACCTTTGTTATTGCAGTTGTTATACTACCGTTACTGTCATTATAGTGTATGGGCAACGGTTAGTGGATTTGGTGCTATAAGTAGACCAGGACAAAATCTTCTCCTGGTAAAGAGGGGTGGATCCTGCAGCCATTCAGATCGTGTCTAAGCTGTGGAAATCGTCAATCAAGAAGGGATGGCAGCCAGCCAGTCTGACCTTCTTTAAGAGAGGGCAGAAAGACTTGTAATTAATTACCTGTTATTGGGTGCAAATTGATTTAAATTGATCCTGACTTTTGAAACCAATAGGGTGACTGTAATTTTATTTACAGTATAGGTAGGCTACTCAGTGCACCTACTATTAACTCTAAAGGAAATGTAATGAAGGAAGGTTTATGCTCCTTTTGGTATTTGAATATGTAGTGTCTGAAGAGAAGGTCAGTAGGTTCAAATCACAGATGAGGCACTTTGTCACCTCAATGCTTCATGCTGCTTTATGAGCCACATTTTGTATGGTGTGACTACAATTCCATGACATTTCACAAAACTGACAAGGCCTTTGCTCAATTGGTAGTGTGGGTCACGCTGGTGATAGATGGGGTGAGTTTCCATCCATGTAGCGCTTTTAGCGTCTGGAAAAGAGCTATAAAGCCCATCCGTTTGTATGTCAATGGGTTTTGTCCTCGTCAGGTTGGATGTCGTGGTTCGGCAACAGTATCGTGATCTTCGTCCTGTACAAGCAGCGTGGGTTGCTGCAGCCCACGGACTATCTGACCTTTAACCTGGCCATCTCAGACGCCAGTATTTCCGTCTTCGGCTACTCCCGGGGGATCATGGAGATCTTCAATGTGTTCCGGGACAGCGGATACCTGGTTAACTCCATCTGGACATGCCAGGTAGGCAATGAAGATATCTGGTTGGAGGGGGAAAAGTTGTTTTGAGAATTGAGAGCTTCAAATTAGTTTTGTACGTGAATGGTACTGTGTCGCATGTGTCATCCTACTGCAGGATCTGATACTATACACTCACTCACAGCAATGCTCACAAGACACAGACATTACCGCGATCCCATAAAACATGGCGTGATTGGACACGACTTTAGTAGTTCAGGTCTCCTAGAAGGTGATGTCACGGAGAGATGCTAACTTCGCCATCCTTTACACAAATATCAAATACACAAACAAGACAACTTACCTGTGAGATTGCAGATGTGCAAAAACACTGCTCTATGGCTTTGTTTCTATTGCCAGGTCTTTGTCATTTCCTGCTAATTGCCTAGTTAAGAATATCAATGGTCCACTCAGAATGGAAGACTAAGTAAACATAACACAATGGAATAGAGCATAGAAATGTGTTGCAACAGATCATTATATTCACTGCACTACAATGGTTCTTGGTCAGAGTGAGGGGAGAGTTGTCAAAGATGAAATTGCGGACTACAGTGTACCTATTAAGGCCACCAAAATCTAAGTTTAGACATTTCTAACATATACTTGTCGTAATTGTTGTAGGAAAGGCGGAGATAAAAAATATTAATCTCTCATGTTAAATTGTATGACTTCATTTACCCTATTTTTTTATGTAAGAGAAACATATTTGTTAAAATATGTGGAACGTCTGGACTGGGTCCCACCTGTGGGACGTTTGAGCTAATATGCGCTAATGCAATTAGCAGGAGGTTGTAAGTAAGAAGAACATTTCCCAGGACACAGACATATCTGATATTGTCACAAAGCTTCAATTCTTGTTAATCTAACTGCACTGTCCAATTTACATTAGCTATTACAGTGAAGAATACCATGCTATTGTTTGAGGAGTGTGCACAGTTATGAACTTGAAAAGTTTTTAATAAACCAATTATGCACATTTGGGCAGTCTTGATACGTCATTTTCAACAGAAATACAATGGTTCATTGGATCAGTCTAAAACGTTGCACATACACTGCTGCCATCTAGTGGCCAAATCTAAATTGTGCCTGGGCTGAAATAATACATTATGGCCTTTCTCTTGCATTTAAAATATGGTACAAAAAAATACAGAAAAACGGTTGTTTTTTCTTTGTATTCTCTTTTACCAGATCTAATGTGTTATATTCTCCTACATTAATTTCACATTTCAAGTCTTTCAAATGGCATCACGAATATGCATATCCTTGCTTCAGGTCCTGAGCTACAGGCAGTTAGATTTGGGTATGTCATTTTAGGCGAAAATTGAAAGAAAGGGTCCGATCCTTAAGAGGTTGGGTACTGAATGTACCTTTTAAGCCCATGGGTGTCCCAAAAAAGCCCACCTCTTAAATAATCAATTTAAATACATTTCCTAATGCTGAAAACTTACACATTGACATATCTTATGTAAACTTAAATTATAGTAATCACCCCTTAAGTTCTTAAAATCAACTGATCATTACTATTCATCATGGGTGTAGCGCTCATATAAGTGGGTGTCCAATCGTATCCGCACAGAACAATGCGGACCCAGGCTTTTGCTTATGCCAACCAGTACATACCTGATTTGATTAATCAACTAGTCATAGACTTCAACCAAGACTTGATAAGTTGAATCAGAGTTACTGCTTGGTTAGAACAAAAACATGCACCCTCACTGGCCCTCTGTGGATAAGACGCCTTGCACAAAGACCATAACACATAACAACTTGTCATGAATTATCTGAAAGCTGGTTCACATTTGGTGTAGTGTTGTTCATTAGTTCAACTTGTCTTCCTAAAGCCAGTCTGAAGACCGCTTAAAATCTCCCTCTCTACTGTTGTATAACAAAGGTTCGTGTGGTGAACCTAAAAATAGAAACACCTGGATGAATGAGGGACAACAATATTGTCACAAGTGTAGAGCGGAGAAGGCGGGAGGCAGTCACAGGTTTAGAACTACGGAATTTAATAAAGCCCCATAGATAAAAGTGGGACGAAACCCCAAAATAATAAAGTACTCAGGAAATAGTACGAGAGATTCCTCTACAGGAAAACAAGCAACAAAAGACATATGACAGAGGGAGTATACAGTGGGGCAAAAACGTATTTAGTCAGCACCAATTGTGCAAGTTCTCCCACTTAAAAAGACGAGAGAGGCCTGTAATTTTCATCATAGGTACACTTCAACTATGACAGAAAAAATTAGGGGGAAAAAATCCAGGAAATCACATTGTAGGATTTTTAATGCTTTTATTTGCAAATTATGGTAGAAAATAAGTATTTGGTCAATAACAAAAGTTTATCTCAATACTTTGTTATACACCCTTTGTTGGCAATGACAGAGGTCAAACGTTTTCTGTAAGTCTTCACAAGGTTTTCACACACTGTTGCTGGTATTTTGGCCCATTCCTCCATGCAGATCTCCTCTAGAGCAATGATGTTTTGGGGCTGTTGCTGGGAAACACGGACTTTCAACTCCCTCCAAAGATTTTCTATGGGGTTGAGATCTGGAGACTGGCTAAGCCACTCCAGGACCTTGAAATGCTTCTTACGAAGCCACTCCTTCGTTGCCCGGGCGGTGTGTTTGTGATCATTGTCATGCTGAAAGACCCAGCCACGTTTCATCTTCAATGCCCTTGCTGATGGAAGGAGGTTTTCACTCAAAATCTCATGATACATGGCCCCATTCATTCTTTCCTTTACACGGATCAGTCGTTCTGGTCCCTTTGCAGAAAAACAGCCTCAAAGCATGATGTTTCCACCCCCATGCTTCACAGTAGGTATGGTGTTCTTTGGATGCAACTCAGCATTCTTTGTCCTCCAAACACGACGAATTGAGTTTTTACCAAAAAGTTATATTTTGGTTTCATCTGACCATATGACATTCTCCCAATCTTCTTCTGGATCATCCAAATGCTCTCTAGCAAACTTCAGACGGGCCTGGACATGTACTGGCTTAAGCAGGGGGATACGTCTGGCACAGCAGGATTTGAGTCCCTGGCGGCGTAGTGTGTTACTGATGGTAGGCTTTGTTACTTTGGTCCCAGCTCTCTGCAGGTCATTCACTAGGTTCCCCCGTGTGGTTCTGGGATTTTTGCTCACCGTTCGTGTGATCATTTTGACCCCACAGGGTGAGATCTTGCGTGGAGCCCCAGATCGAGGGAGATTATCAGTGTTCTTGTATGTCTTCCATTTCCTAATAATTGCTCCCACAGTTGATTTCTTCAAACCAAGCTGCTTACCTATTGCAGATTCAGTCTTCCCAGCCTGGTGCAGGTCTACAATTTTGTTTCTGGTGTCCTTTGACAGCTCTTTGGTTTTGGCCATAGTGGAGTTTGGAGTGTGACTGTTTTTTATACTGCTAACAAGTTCAAACAGGTTCCATTAATACAGGTAACGAGTGGAGGACAGAGGAGCCTCTTAAAGAAGAAGTTACAGGTCTGTGAGAGCCAGAAATATTGCTTGTTTGTAGGTGACCAAATACTTATTTTCCACCATAATTTGCAAATAAATTCATAAAAAATCCTACAATGTGATTTTCTGGATTTTTTTCCTTGTCTGTCATAGTTGAAGTGTACCTATGATGAAAATTACAGGCCTCTCATCTTTTTAAGTTGGAGAACTTGCACAATTGGTGGCTGACTAAATACTTTTTTGCCCCACTGTATATACAGTGATAGAGTAGGGATTGGAACCAGGTGTGTGTAATAATGATGATGAGAAGTCTGGGGTTGATGAGTGAAGGGCGTTTGCCAGCAGCAGGTTCGGCAGCAGCTAGAAGGCCGGCAACGCCGAACGCCTGAGCTGGAGAGGAGGGAGAGCCAAAGCAAAGGCTGGTGTGACAAATATGACTAATGCGCCTGGCTCTAACTGCACAAGTAGTCATCCAATAGTCATCTTCTTGTCCCTCATTTGTTTCCATTTTTGTCCACTACTTGTTGGTCTTACATCCCTGATACCCTTCAACCCTGATCTTATTCTTCTCTCTCTGCATCAATGACTACCTGTCCACTCCAAACGTCTTGGGGAGAGTACAGAGGCTTTTAAATATTCTTAATTGTTTTTAATGTTGATAAACATACAATGAATAGATGCATAAATGTAATTTGAGTATTTTAATGAAAATAAATGTGAAGAAAAAACATTTATGCTCAGATTCGTTGAATTTTAGTGATATCATCACGCAATCTCCATGTGTTTCAATGCAAACTGGGCTACTGGACTTAATGATTTATGGTTTAAAAAAAATCAGAATAACAAAGTTCAATCATAAAATATTTGGAAACCAATGGTTTGGGGTATAAATATCACTATATACTACAATATTATGTAATGTTAGTATTGAACAATATTATTTTATTTTCATTTACATTCTGTTATGTTGCTACTGTATTGACTCACGTGGTACGACCACTAGTATGAAAAATCCATCTTTGCAATTGGCAAGAAATAGGCATTAATACCTATGTACTATACTATCTTGTACATATATCAACACATTCATCTCGCAATTTTACATGAAGTGTGATCACATCCGAAAAGGTACAGAAAAAGTTTTTTTTTTTTAAGTGAGTCACCTCCACACCAAAGTTTTTTTGAAGCTTTGAAATGGACCACTAGTAGGAACATACACAACGGTCAACTCTGACATGTAACTACTTTCCAACCAGACCTGGGTTCAAATACATGTGTATTTGAGTTTCTGGTACTCAAAATACTTTTTTTCTGTGTATTTTAGTTTTCTTTTAGATACACAGCCCAAAACAAGTACTTTTATTGAAGTATTTGAACGGTTCTTTGTAAAAACCAAATCTACCAAATTAACTGTATTTGAGAGTATTTTCAAATACATTCCAAGTATATATCCAAATACATTAACATATTCAACTACTTGCCTTTTCAAATAAACTTTATCTGTATACTTACTTTGAATATATGTAAAAGGAATTGAGATATTTGAAATAGCATTTGAACCTAGGTCTGTTTCCAATTATGGAGAAACCCCATTTGCAGAAAATGCTATGGTCCAAGGTTTTTCCTCCAATAGACTTCGCATTGTCCTCCAAAGTGTATCTGACCGTGAGGCAAAAGTGAAGGGGCTTGGATGTAAATATATTAGATTAGATTAAGTAATCCGATCAGTCAAAGTACATTTGGTCCTGTCTCTACTTGGAAGAGAAGTTAATTCGGTAGAAGCTGTCGATCTTGATCAGACATACTCACCACTGCTGACCATAGCTGTGATGAACCGATCTTTAACTCCATTCAATGTAGCTAGATCAGCTCTTCTGTGTTCGGGCTATATAAATGTCCATCAGGGTGAACTAAAAACTGAACAACCAAGAAAAGGAGTTGGAAAAAGTAGAGAGGAGCTCTATTCACACAAAATCAGTAATTGGTTAATGACAGATTTGTCAAGTACATGAGAATCCAGACGACTATTCAATAGCAGAATAATTGTTTTCAACTTGATCTTCTGAGTGATTGGGGTCCTTCAACTTCTGCAAGAAAAGTGGATGTCTGTTTTTTTCTACTGTATTTGTTTTGAGATTTTCATCCCTGTACGTTTCCCCTCTAAGCTTCCCTAACAGTATTGTTGGTCTTTCCCAGGTGGACGGCTTCTTCACCTTGGTCTTCGGCCTCAGCAGCATCAATACTTTGACTGTCATCAGTGTCACAAGATACATCAAAGGATGCCATCCGAGTAAAGGTAAGGCACTGTGACACGACCTTAACCTTTAATCTTCATCTCAATAATTCCAGAAAAATGCCCCCTATAGGCTAGATGTTCTGGTCAGACATAATGTTCTTGTGGGAACATTACTTTTAGCTATCAACTCTTTTCCTTTACCTAGCTCACTGCATAACCAACACAACCATGGGCATGTGCCTAATATTCATCTGGTCAGGGGCTGTGTTCTGGTCGGCAGCGCCCCTTCTGGGCTGGGGGAGTTACACAGGTGAGATAAACATACTATTTGATACAGGGGCACTTACTTGTGTTAGGTTCTTGTAACATTCTGGTTCGGCAACATTTTCAAGATTAGTATGTGCACAATGACGACAAAACAAGAATAGCCCTTAAACAAGTGATCTAAAACGTTAGCAGAAGACAACCTTTAAACGAGAACTGTCCATATTGACATATGTGGACCTTTTTTTCACACTTACCCTGACTTTTCTAAGGGCCAAATACAGGAAATTCTTCGTAAATGTTAAACAATCTTCACATGAACAATGTGTTTGTGTCTCAATCTCCCTTCTTTTAGATCGCGGATATGGAACGTGTGAAATCGACTGGGTCAAAGCCAACTACTCCACCGTCTACAAGTCCTACATCATCTCCATCCTCACCTTCTGCTTCTTCGTCCCCGTGCTGGTCATGCTCTTCACCTACGTGTCCATCATCAACACAGTGAAGAGAGGCAACGCCATGGCCGCCGAGGGAGACCTGACGGACAGGCAGAGGAAGATTGAACG
This sequence comes from Oncorhynchus gorbuscha, assembly GCF_021184085.1. Lineage (NCBI taxonomy): Eukaryota > Metazoa > Chordata > Actinopteri > Salmoniformes > Salmonidae > Oncorhynchus > Oncorhynchus gorbuscha. The sequence continues at coordinate 19,056,152 of NC_060190.1, read as the reverse complement.
GGACGTCACCATCGTGAGTAGGATTCAAATCACAGCAACGTTCATTGGTCACATACACAGATTTGCAGGAATTACAGCAGGTGCAACGAAATGCTTATGTTACTAGCACCAATAGGGCACTAGAATGTCTTGCAAATACAATACAAACATCTAAAAAAGAAATCAAGAAATGACAGTGTCCAATAAACAATCCAGAGTAGATATATTAGAGTGAGTCAGAATCCAGAAAATAACACGTGTACAAATAATACAACATATAGACCAATCTTTAAAGGAAGGGTCATGATTTAACGGGCAACCTAACTTAGGTCATTCTCCCAGGTATCCATTGTCATCTGCACAGCATTCATCCTGGCGTGGTCGCCGTACGCCGTGGTCTCCATGTGGTCGGCCTGTGGCTTCCACGTACCCAGCCTCACCAGCATCTTCACCCGCCTCTTTGCCAAGTCGGCCAGCTTCTACAACCCGCTCATCTACTTCGGCCTCAGCTCCAAGTTCCGCAAGGACGTCGCCATCTTGCTGCCTTGCACCGGCGATGGCAAGGACACAGTCAAGCTCAAGCGTTTTAAGCCGAAAGGCGAGGCTCACCAGGGCTCCGGAAGAGGCAATGGACTCAAAGCACATCCTCATCACCAGAAGGAGATGAAGGAGATGAAGTATGCCCCTGGAAATCCGTATCTGCTCACGGCGACTAAGGCTGCCCCAAGCCCAGATTCGGGAGTGGGGAGCCCCCCCTGTACTCCTCCCGCCAACAAGGAGATGTACTTTATCGAGGTGCCCCTTATCGAGGTGCCCCATCTGTCTGATGGACCAGAGTGGGAATGTGACAGACTCTAAGAACAATCCATTTATTTTCTTCTGTGTTACCTTTTTATGAAAAAACACATGGGATTTTACTTTAAAGGTGGCTACTTGAATTTTAGGGGATATTAATGTTAAGGATAACTATTTTGTATTTGATTTGTGTAAGTATGTATACCTGTTGATACAGTTTGTTATTTTCTTCATGAATTGTGTTTATACTTGCGAATAAAACTGTTTCCATTCAAAGGGAACAAGTTGAAAGATGTTTGCAATATCAATACTCATATTGTCACTCTTTTAAAATAAATTCCTGTCCAACTCAACCCCATTTAGCAGACATTACAGAAGACATGACAGAAATGTAAATGTATCTCTTATGAAAATGCTCTGAGATGCTCAGCTCACACATAGGCGACATACCAGTTCTAATGATAACTTTACTTTAGTGAGGCAGGCGTGCCTTCACAGGCTGACTAGTTTTCGTCCAGTGAAAAAATCATCCATCTGTTCCCCATAATTCCGGTAGGACATGTACCATAAGGAACAGTTGAAGTGAATTAAAGTGCGTTCAACCTTGACAGGCTACAAGTATAAGCTACAATACGCAAGAGAGCTGTATTAAAACAAAACAAAAAGCAGATACTTCTCAAGCCCCTGCAATATGCTCACATGTTGGCCACCTGTGGGCTTGGCACGAAATGATCCATTCCACTCTACTATCAAAGGTGACTGACTGCAAGGTTGATTGTGCCGATAGTGAAGTTGTAGGCTGCTTTCATAAGTAGTCGAAATCAAGTTCAACATTGGAAAGAGGGAGAAAGAAAAATAATACATTGAAAGGGTCTTTGACGCCCCACAGGACAACTGGCTGGCAGATTTAATTGATGTTTTCTTTATCTTCATGCTTCCCTCAGCTTATTTCATGATGCATCATACGGGATGATTTCTGTATTTTCCTTCAAGGAGCCTACCGTTACTCCTTCAGGACCTAGTACACTGAACTAGAACATGAATGCTACATACAACAAATTCCTACGATTTTACAGATCACACAAGGAAATCAGTCAATTGAAATAAATAAATGAGGCCTTAATCTATGGATTTGGCATTACTGTGAATACACATTCGCATCTGTTGGTCACAGATACGTTAAAAAAAGGTAGGGGTGTGGATCAGAAAACCAGTCAGTATCTGGTGTGACCACCATTTGCCTCACGCGACACATGTCCTTCGCATAGAGTTTATCAGGCTGTTGACTGTGGCCTGTTGAATGTTGTCCCACCCCTCTTCAATGGCTGTGCAACGTTGCTGGATATTGGCGGGAACTGGAACACGCTGTCGTACATGTCAATCCAGAGCATCCCACACATGCTCAATGTGTGACATGTCTGGAACTGGGACATTTTCAGCTTCCAGGAATTGTGTACAGATCCTCGCAACATGGGCTGTGCATTATCATAATGAAGCATGTGGTGATGGCGGCAGATGCATGGCACGACAATGGACCTCGGGATCTCATCCCGGTATCTCTGTGCCTTCAAATTTTCATAAATAAAATGTGATTGTGTTAGCTTATGCCTGCCCATACTATAACCCCATTGCTACCATGGGGCACTCTGTTCAAAATTTTGACATCAGCAAACCGCTCGCCCACACGATGCTATACACGTGGTATGCAGTTGTGAGGCTGCCAATTTCTATAAAACAGTGTGAGGCATTCAATTATTTGGCAATAGCTCTGGTGGATATTCCTGCAGTCAGCATGCCAATTGCACGCTCCCTCAAAACTTGAGAAGTCTGTGACATTGTGATGTGTGATAAACTGCACATTTTAGAGCGGCACAAGGTGCATCTGTGTAATTATCATGCTGTAATTATCATGCTTAATCATCTTATTTATACGCCACACCTGTCAGATTTATCTTGGCAAAGGAGAAATGCTCAGTAACAGGGATGTAAACAAATTTGTGCTCAACATTTTTGTGCGTATGGAACATTTCTAGGATATTTTAATTCAGCTCGTGGAAAATGGGACCTAAAACTTTAAATGTTGCGTTTATATTTTTGCTCAGTGTTTGATATCTTCGGAGGTAGGTTCTGGCAGGCAAAACAGCCAAATACTCCATCTAAACGTGAATCGATTTTAAATTGCGATACGGTTCTAGAAACATAAAACCATTTACTTTCATACCACATATAAATGCAAAATAAACAGTAACTGTACACTGTTTTAACCTGGCTTTATCACAGTTGCAGCCGATAGTATTTTTCAGCGACAACACATTTCTGGCATTACACAATTTCGCCTGTCTTCCGTAATCACGCGCTGTAACATGTACAGTATGGCCGTGTGGGAACACTAACTCTAACCCTATAACGCGCTGTAACATGTACAGTATGGCCGTGTGGGAACACTAACTCTAACCCTATAACGCGCTGTAACATGTACAGTATGGCCGTGTGGGAACACTAACTCTAACCCTATAACGCGCTGTAACATGTACAGTATGGCCGTGTGGGAACACTAACTCTAACCCTATAAAGGTGGGTGTCAATGTATCCTTTAAAAAAAGTGTATTTTATTATTTCTCGCAGGTATGAAAGATAAGGTCCTTCTGTTTCCAAAACCTTACCGCAAGCGATGCGTGTTAACAAAACTCCCCCCGGACAGGAGACACCTCCGTCCAGTGACTCTTACGTGTAATGAAATTAAACTGAGAGTCATGATCAACGTCTAGCAGGACAAGTGTGGACTTGAGCAGCCCTGTAAAAGCATAGCCTACTGTCAGTGCTTTCCCTGCCTTTCCTTTTTAACGGAACACCCCCATATAATAAGGCTGCTGTTAGGCCTGTGTTAACTCATGGATAAAGTAAACATTCCAGTGTGCTTTTGAATCTGGTGAACTCAACATGCGGATTTCCAGCGTGATCTGCTTATGGAAAAGATATAGGTCTACACGACTTGACAGAGGAACATGAACTCTTACATCTTTACGCTGACAAAGGAATGATGTTCTATACCTATTTTATTTGATTCTTCTTCTTTATTTATTCAGGGAAAACCCATTGAGGCCAGGGTCTTATTCCCAACGGTGCCTTGATCACAACAATTACAACGGCCAATACAATGTAAAACAAAACAGCAATCAATACAAAACACAACATTTACGAAAAACTGCTGCTAGGTCCTCATTGAACACCCTAAACTGCCCGAGAGGCACAACATCTAATTGTAATGAGTTCTGCAAATTGCATTAAAACTAAAAGTGGATTTACCTAATTCAGTTGAGACCCAAGAAACCTCAAAGAGTTAACCAACCCCTGTGAACGAGTTTGGTAACACGTGTTTTTATACTTCAACAAGGAAGTTAGATAAATCAGAAGCTTGTGTAGTAGAGCTATATAGTGTAGGGTAAATCTAGGATTGTATTGGTCTTTAGGACACTTGCAAAGACCTACTAGCTTTTTGACCAGAACCAGGGCAGCAGATACAGTACATTGGCTGGGTGGCTGTGTGGCTGGGTGGCTGGGTGGCTGTGTGGCTGTGTGGCTGGGTGGCTGTGTGGCTGGGTGGCTGTGTGGCTGTGTGGCTGGGTGGCTGTGTGGCTGTGTGGCTGTGCCTGATGTCACATGGACCGTTCACCTTGCCTCTGCATGAACATACCGGATCTCATTCACAGTCCACCTGCAGCAGTAGAAACCTACATGAACATACATCTTTAATAAAATATCTCCCTGCTTCCAAGACACTGTTTGTCACTGTCGTGAGGTACGTATCTGGCACCTAGAATAACAGTCAGTGTTATCAACTATCTGTGTCCTTATCCTCCATTGGACATGAATGTACTTCCATAGGATGGATACTATAAAGTGTACAGTCCGGCTGTGCTCATACATTTGAACAAACTCCCCCAAACCAGGGTATAAATAAATATTTTTTTGAGTGCTGAAAAAACGGTGGGCTGGAAGGCCACCAATATATATTATTTTCTAACGCTCACGGGGTGCCCATATTCATATCAATGCAACACAACTGGCCACCTCTGTCATTTGAACCCTGTCAAAACTGCCCACCCTGTTGACCCACTAGACTGCTCCTGCTTTCTGTGATTCCTCAGATTGGTAAATAAGAGTGGTCATTACTGCAATTCTTCAAAACTTTCCAATTGTGTACACACACAATGTACATAAACCTGCATAGACTTTATGCCATAATTCATTAGAATGAAAGCAGACTTCAGTCCTCCTCAGGTCTTCAGGGATTCTTTATCCTGATAATGGAGCATGCTGTAGTGTCTGCAACAAACAGTTTACTAAGTCTAGACCAAGGTTAAATTAAGATTGTTTCTTTGGGGATATTACATCACTGGCGTCGTGAGTCATCGTGACATGTTCTTTCTCCAACTGTGCCCACGTAGATTCAACTGAAGAGGTTCCAAACAGCTTTGGACCGGTTTCAACTCTGCAGTGGTGATGTACAGGACAGTCCTCAGCTCTGTTTGTGTCTGTAGGTGTCCTTCAAGAAATCACATTACCTTTTTAATCTCCACCATCACCATTCATTACAGATTACAGGACCACACACAGAAAGCTTTGAACCGAATGCGGCCGGTTGAATTGAATTGAGCCTGATCTGTTGGGGGTTCAGTGGGAGTTGAGGCAGGGGATCAACCTGTTTAACTTCTATTAGAGAGAAGAAAAATAGGGCTTATATTGAAGGGTTGTACAGTAACCAGCTGTTACTTAGCATTTTAGGTGAAGCGCCTCTGCCACCTTGGCTATAAATCAACATATTTCACACACAGCATATGATTATAATGGAATTTGCCTTAAAACTTAAAAATGTGTACATTTTTATTTCCAACACATGTAAATAGTCATTGTACATGTTCATTATGGCCCTAAAACCTCCACGTGCATAACTCAAGTTTACTCACAAATATTCCATTGACATTGGTGGATTAAACTGAAATGACATCCAACTCTCTATGGCTTGTTTTAAAAATAGCAATATTTTGGTAATTATTTCATTTTCAAAGAACTGAAAGTGAGAGGTTGTAATCTGAATAAAGGGAAAAAGCCATTCTTGCACATAGGGTGAGACATTCTTACTAACCTGCTAGACAACAAGTTTGGATTTAAGTATAACATTTGCATGACTGTCGCCTTTAGTGAGCGGTATAATGCTTTAATATTTAATCATTTCAGCCCTCCAAATTCACATTCATTATTTTAATTGGCCCGTTTAATTTTGTCTGGCTTGCCGTTCCAAATAAAATGCCATATTTTTTGCTCATATAATTTAAAAAGCAGGTCGCTACGTGTAGGCCATTAGACCATTAGCAAATAGGTCAACTGGTTATTCATGGTGATGTTTCCACAAATAGACAGGCATTTTCCTTTCCATGTTAGCAAGATCTTATCTATTTTTGCTGACTTTATATTAAAATGTATTGTAGTGAGATCATTGCTTTCTTTCAGGATATGTATACTGAGTATCAGAGGGGGACCAATTCATTGTTTTACAAGTAAGTCTTAGCACTCAAGTCCCAAGTCAAGACAGGTAAGACCGAGTCAAGTCTCAAGTCAAGAGCATCAAGTACCAAGTCAAGTCTCAAATCCTAAACTTTGAGTTTCGAGTCCTAAACAAGTCATAATGTGCTCTTTACCAAATGTAATACCATTTCATATTTTTAACAAGAGTAATAGTTAGTATATTACATTTATGCAAATCATGAATACTTTTAAAAATATCTATATATGTATTACTTTCAAATGAACTTTATATTTCCATGGAAATACATGGGTAGCCATGAGAAAGACCCCCCCTCCCCCAATAGTGATTATCGAGGATCGCTATGGGGTGCAATCGGGCGATGTAGTCTTGTACACACACACATACTCTCTCTCTCGGTCTGTGGTTGCAGTAGGCTAACATATGTCAATGGTTTAAGGAACAGCAGGCAGGATTTAGGCTACCAACTGCCTAGCCAGTTGTAACTCAATCTTGGGTGCAATGAACACGTTCCCGCACTGACTGTGTGGAGGCTCATTGATTTAACGTTACGTTAGCCTACATGATACACTAGTAAAGTAATAAAATATATAGCTGTCAGCTATATTAGCCACGACTTACTTTTTGCAGCTTCAAATGTCGAACAAAGTTGGAAATTGTTGTGTATCTATCTGTAATTTCCTTCCAGCATGTTTTGCGAGTTGCAATCTGTTTTTTGTTGATACAGCATCATCTTTACATCCGAAAGTAATAATTTGGGGTATCATCTTTCCAAGGGCTCCATCTGAATTCACCTGCCGAAATTCCTCTGCACTGCCACGCACAACTTTTTCTCAGCTGGCACAATTTGAATGGCTGCTGTCCGATTCAAACTGTAATCCGTTAAATGAAGAGTTGATGCGCTGCACACTTTTTTTAATAGCATCATTATTTATATTTGGGCTTGGGGAGGGTATCAAGTCAGGTCGAGTCATAAGGTTCAAGTCCAAGTTAAGTCACGAGTCATTGGTGTTAAAGTCAAAGTCGAGTTGTAAGTCATCATATTTGTGATTCGAGTCCAAGTCATGTAACTCGAGTCCACACCTCTACAGAGTATGTCCACATCACTGTCATACCATTTTATTGGTAAACTACTCGGTAATATTAAAGTTGTATTTTTTTTTAGATCCAATAAGTAATATAGTACACTTACCATAATTTGGATGTAATGCAGAGATGCAGAGATAGAAAAAGTATCTAGCTATTCTATAAACCTGTGGAGGGATCCAAATTGTGGATTTAAAAGAAAACAAGAATCATCAGCATACAATGTCACCTTTTTTTAGCCCTGGGTTTCTAACCCCTTGATATCATTGTTGAATCTAGATGCCGATAGTGGACAACCTTGTTCTACTCCTCTTGACAGTTTAACACTTTCTGAGAAGTAGACCATTTTTTGTATTTTACTACCTAGGATTACTGTACATAACTTTAACCTATTTTATAAAAGATTTTCCAGAATATACAGTACCAGTCAAACGTTTTAGAACAGCTACTCATTCAAGGGTTTTTCTTTATTTGACTATTTTCTACACTGTAGAATAACAGTGAAGACATCAAATCTATGAAATAACACATAAGGAATCATGTAGTAACCAAAAAAGTGGAAAACAAAGGAAAATATATTTGAGATTCTTCAAATAGCAACCCTTTGCCTTGATGACAGCTTTGCACACTCTTGGCATTCTCTCAACCAGCTTCATGAGGTAGTCACCTGGAATACATTTCAATTAACAGATGTGCATTATTAAAAGTTAATTTGTGGAATTTCTTTCTTAATGTGTTAGAGCCAATCAGTTGTGTTGTGACAAGGTAGGAGGGTATACAGAAGATGGTCTTTTACCAAATAGGGCTAAGTCCATATTATGGCAAGAACAGCTCAAATAAGCAAAGAGAAATGACAGTCCATCGTCACTTTAAGAGATGAAGGTTAGTCAACACGGAAAATTGAAGGAACTTTGAAAGTTTCTTCAAGTGCAGTCGTAAAAACAATCAAGCGTTATGATGAAACTGGCACTCATGAGGACCTCCACAGGAATGGCAGACTCAGAATTATCTCTGCTGCAGAGGATAAGTTCATTAGAGGTACCAGCCTCAGAAATTGCAGCAAAAATAAATGCTTCACAGAGTTCAAGTAACAGACTCGTCTCAACAGCAATTGTTCAGAGGAGACCATGTGAATCAGGCCTTCATGGTCGAATTGCTTCAAATGTGTCTTTTGGTCTGGAGTCCAAATTGGAGATTTTTGGTTCCAACCGCCGTGTCTTTGTGAGAAGCGGGGTAGGTGAACGGATGATCTCCGCATTTACATTTCCCACCATAAAGCATGGAGGTGGTGGTGTTAGGGTGTGGGGGTGCTTTGCTGGTGACACTGTCTGTGATTTATTTAGTATTCAAGGCACACTTAACCAGCATGACTACCACAGCATGCTGCAACGATACACCATCCCATCTGGTTTGGGCTTAGTGGGACTATCATTTGTTTTTCAACAGGACAATGACCCAACACACCTCTAGGTTGTGTTAGGGATAGTTGACCAAGAATGAGAGTGATGGAGTGCCGATTCAGATGACCTGGCCTCCATAATCCCTCAACCTCAACCAGATTGAGATGGTTTGGGATGAGTGAATGAAGGAAAAGCAGCCAACAAGTGCTCAGCATATGTGGGACCTCCTTCAAGACTGTTGGAAAAGCATTCTAGGTGAATCTGGTTGAGAGAATGCCAAGAGTGAGCAAAGCTGTTATCAAGGCAAAGGGTGGCTATTTGAAGAATCTCAAATATAAAATATATTTAGATGTGTTTAACAATTTTTTGATTACTTCATGACTCCATATGTGTTGTTTCATAGTTTAAGTCTTCACTATAATTCTGCAATGTAAAAAAAAAAAAAAAAAACCCTTGAATGAGTAGATGTTCTAAAACGTTTGACCGGTTGTGTATATAAATTCCAGTCGTACTTAATCAAACGCCTTTTCAAAGTCAGCTGTGACTACCAGCCCTGGTTTCCCAGATCTTTCATTGTGTTGAGTACTTGTCTTATTGTCTTATATTATCTCCACTGTATTGTCCATGTAAACAACCTTTCTGATTAGGATGAATAATATCCGACAATATATTTTAAATTCTTTGCGCTTTGCATTTAAAAAATAAATAACATTACAACACTCCAGTATAAGGGGCCTCCAGTTTTTGAAATGGACTGGATCTTTATATTTACCACTTGGATCCTGTTTCAGTAATAAGGAAATCAGACCTGGTTGAGTATCTGATAATCTACCATTTTAATAGGAGTGGTTAAAACATACCAATAACGGTCCTCTGAGTATATCAAAAAGGTTTAGTATACCTCCACCGGTATGCCATCCAGCCCTGGAGTTTTCCCAGACTTAAATGCTTTAATTGCATCAATAAGGTCCTCCTCTGTAATTTAGCCTTCACATGAGTATTTCTGTACAGCTGGTAATTTTACATTCTTCGTCTTATTTTTTAATCCATACAATTAACTTCAGTTAGTGGAGATGGAGGAGACAAACAAAAACATATGCTTAAAGTACTTTGCCTCTTTCAAAACATTGTTTCGTGAATCATGGATGACTCCATCAGTTCCATCAAATTTCGGTAAATTATCTTTGGTTGCATTTCTATGTTGAAGAAAAACATATATATTTGTCACATTTTTCCACATTTCCATCCAGTTCGTATTATTGTTTATAATAGATTACACTTGATCTTTCTTGAATAGGTCCCTCAATTTCTTTCTTTTTTCTTCATCGTAATCATTCTGAGTAGGGTAGTTTTTATTGCTCTGTTCTGTTTGTCCTTCCATTTCCTTTGTTAATATGGTCTCTTTTGACTGAAATTGCTTTGTTTTAGAGATGAGTACCTGAAATACCCAGCTTCGCACAACTGAACTCGATTACAGTGCTGCAATCACCATAATTACTACAGTATTAGGCTGCAGGTATAAGTCATAGTGGCATCTATAGAGGAAAATAGAGAGAGAAATGTTAAGGCTCTCAAAAATAATATTTGACCCCCCCACCCACTGTGCAGATTACAAACAATATTTTGGACATTAAATGGATATATATATAACTAGCTACTGTTATAAGTACAGTTTAAACATATTACCTTTATGAGGTATAAGAAAGAGAAGTGGAGTCTGATAGGCAGAAATGTAAACTAATTACTGGGATAGAGGACAGAACGGGCAGTTGCTATACTGGTTGGAGAAAGGAGGACAGGAAAAGAACAGAATAAGATGGAGCAGAATAAAGATTGAAAGAGGTAGTGCTAGTTGGCAGATGGGCACAACTAATGCATCCCAAATGGCACCCTATTCCTTACATAACCTTAGTGCACTGCTTTTGACCATGTGCTCTGGTCAAATGTCCACCATGTAGTGAATAGGGTGCCTTTTGGGAAGCACACCAGGCCACTCATCCATCTCCTAGGCTTTGATTGGGTGTCAACATGTCAAAGCTAACTGAAAGTGGACGAAGGTGAGGTGCTGCCATGTAGTCGAGAAACCACTCGTCATCTGTACAGCACTACTCCCCTTAGGGCTGTCAAACAGACTTAAAACAGAGCCCTATGGGTCCTGGTCAATAGTAGAGCACTACATAGGGATTAGTGTGCCATTTGGAACACAGCCCAGGCCTCCTCCTTCACCATCATGCTTAATGAACATCCTAAGAGAGACATTTTTGACAGATGGGAGTGATGGATATTGATGGAGAGAGAGAGGGGAGAGGGGGACAGATAATACATGATGTTGTCAGACAGACTTAACTGCGCTGCCTCCCTTTTCCCCCCTAAACTAGAAGAGGACAAGAGTTCATGCAAACAAAGCAACTCACAGAACTTTGGTCCCATGTAGCTCAGTTAGTAGAGCATGGCGCTTGCAATGCCAGGGTTGTGGGTTTGATTCCCACGGGGGACCAGTATGAAAAATGTACGTACTCACTACTGGAAGTCGTTCTGGATAAGGGGGTGTGCTTAATTAAATGTATCTATTAACACTGACAGTGACCCATTACTTCAATAACACCCTGGTGTTGCCAGCACCATGGTCTAACACACTCAGCCATCTTGCAATGTAAGAGATATTTGAATTGATTCATTACAATAGCTAGGCATTATTAACTCAGTTCAAATACAGTACAGGTGTGTTCTTGTGTTTTTCCCAGGGATCTTAAAATCTGGCTCCCGAGTGGTTGACTTTTGCCAGGCACTGCATTTCAGTGCTTGAGGTGTCACTATGGACACTCTGGTTCGAATCCAGGATGCATCACAACCGGACGTGATTTGGAGTCCCATAGGGCGGCACACAATTGGCCCAGCGTCGTCCGGGTTTGGCCAGTGTAGGCCGTCAAGTTCTAAACAGATTTGCCTAGTTAAATAAAGAAATATAAATATAAGGACCTGTGTAGCGCATATCATCCAAGAAGGGGGTCATTCCAATGTGGGTGAGTTGCCACACACAGGATTTTAAATGACTTATTTGACAATTAAAAACATATATAAAGCTACTCCAGCCAGAGGAACAATACCCACATAAAAATATAAACTTGAAAGCCTTAAAGCTTATTTCCATTGTGTGCAACAGGATGGCAGGCAGGCAGGCAAGGTTGACACTCATTGCAACTTAGAAAAACAACATGAATAGTATGGTTTGGGTGGGATGGGTTTCCAGGGATTAGACACAATATGTCTCTTGCAAGAATGACTTTTAAGATTTGTGTAATCCTACAGACTTTGTTTACTTTGTGAAACAAAGATGATTGACCTCCCCGAGAAACCTGATTAAATAGCAGGCTTAATCTAAACAAAGAGGCTTCCATCGTCTGCATCTATTTAAAAAACACATGAGAATCCATCGAAATCGCTTGAAAAACAACAAAAGAAAATGGACATAAAATTGTATTGTAGATCTACTTAAAATTCATATAGTACACATATACTCATTAAAATCCATGAGTGACACCAAGCCGGCAGCCGGGGGAGTTGAATAGTCTTCAAGCTCATCCCAGCCGGGAGCCGGGGGAGTTGAATAGTCTTCAAGCTCATCCCAGCCGGGAGCCGGGGGAGTTGAATAGTCTTCAAGCTCATCCCAGCCGGGAGCCGGGGGAGTTGAATAGTCTTCAAGCTTATCCCAGCCGGGAGCCGGGGGAGTTGAATAGTCTTCAAGCTCATCCCAGCCGGGAGCCGGGGGAGTTCAGTTGTCTTCAAGCTCATCCCTTCACAGTACTGTGTTTACATTTTTTTGTTGCCTCTCCAACACTCCCTGCTGTTTTAGTTAATGACTGAAATAAGATTCCCTCCAGGATATGCAGCCGCATTAAACAGAGAAAAGGGAGGAAAAAGACTTGGCTCTCTGGTAGTGTGCGGTAGCAGAGAGAACAGTCTATGACTAAGGTGACTGGAGTCTTTGACAATTGTTTGGGCCTTCCTCTGACATGCCTAGTATATAGGTCCCAGATGGCAGGAAGCTTGGCCCAGAGATGTACTGGGCTGTACGTACTGCCCTTACGGTCGGATGCCGAGCAGTTGCCATACCAGGCCGTGATGCAACCGGTCATGATGCTCTCAATGGTGCAGCTGTAGACATTTGAGGACCTGGGGACCCATGCCAAATCTTTTCAGTCTCCTGCGGGGGAAAAGGTGTTGTCGTGCCCTCTTCACAACTTTCTTGGTGTGTTTGAACCATAATCGTTTCTTGGTGATGTGGACACTAAGGACCTTGAAACTCTCGACCTGCTCCACTACAGCCCCGTCGATGTGAATGGGGACGTGCTCTGCCCTCCTTTTCCTGTAGTCCATGATCAGCTCCTTCGTCTCGCACACGTTGAGGGAGAGGTTGTTGTCTCTGACCTTGTCTCTATAAGCTGGTCTCATCGTTGTCAGTGATCAGGCCGACCACTGTTGTGTCGTCATTGTGTATTGGACAATTTTCCAATCTTTTTGATGAGGAATCTTTCAGTTCATGATATGAAACATCTGTTAAACACACTTTAACTGACAACCTCCGTCATCTCTTCTCCCTTCCTCAGGTGGTGTCGGGCCGGCGTCTTCTTCTCCCTGCCCTTTGCCAGTTGGCTCTCCTTACTCTCCCCCATACGGCCCCTGATGGAACGCGTGTTCCATGCCCCACCTGGTGTGTAGCCGCACCTGCCTCAAATGCCCATGACCTCATCTTCCTAATGGATGGCTCCTGCAGTACGGGCACCGCCCACTTCGCCACCCTACTCAAGTTTGTCGCCAATGTTACGTCGACGTTTGACATCTCCACCATGGACACACGTGGCGTTAGTGCAGTACACAAATGAGCAGAGGTTGGAGATATGCCTTGGGGAATATGGTGGAAAGAAGGAGCTGTTGGATGCCATTTTGGGGATAAGCTACTGGAGCGGGGGGACCCGCACAGGGGTGGCCATTGCGTTCACCACCCGCAAAGTTTCCAGCCAACCTAACAGGAGTAAGCAGGTCATAGTAGTTATCACTGACGGCGTTCATATGACGACATCAGGTCCCCTGCTCTGGCCACTCAACAGTTAGGTAAGTAAGGTGGGGAGGGAGGGTCAAGAGCTGAGTGGCTAAGAGGGAACAATGGGGGGTGGAAAAGAATTGTAGCAGGGCAGATACCACATTTGAAGACTGAAAATACACCTCTCCTTCATTCTTAAAGGTACCATTTGGGTGACTTGAGTGAATGAAAGCAAGGTTTCACTTTCCACAGTATTGCTTTCATCCATTTAATCACACCAGAGACAACCTTGATGGAGAAAGGGTTCATTTGAATTTAAGTATTTGAATGGAGCAAGGAACTGATATATGGTGTGTGTATTGTGTGTGTGTGTAAATAGGTATAATTGCCTACTCCATTGGTATTGCTTAGACTTCCCAGGAGCAGCTAGAAGACATAGCCAGTGAGCCAGTCAAGGAGCACTCGTTCTTCATGGAGGACTTTGATGACCTCCATAAGCTGGTGCCCACTATCGTACACAACATCTGTCAAGAGTTCAACTCACAGCCCCAAAACTGAACCCTTAAGTAGAACACACCAAAACGACGGTCAGCTGAGCATACAACAGAGTGCCTCTGACCAGAATATCAGGTCACATTTTCTGGTTATTTTCCAACGATCCTACATGTTAAATTGGCAAAGAAAACAGGCACTGCTCCCTATGACCCCACGGCGGAAGTAATTGATGGAACGGCCTACGACTTCGATCGGCTGACCACCGTTCTGGTGTGTGTGGTCTCTTACACACTGGGAGATGTACTACATTGTCAACAAAATGGTACTTACGTACATACCAGCTCTATATGTATTTAAATAATTTACAAGTTAACATAAAACATGTTTTGAGAAGTATTATTGTTAGGACTTTTGAATGGTATAAACATTGCTATTGGATTACAATTAATATGGGGTTACTTAAAGTATGAATCAAATACAAATATATTTTCCTATAGGTAGGTATACACTTGAAATGGAAAATGTGTGAATGTTGAAGCAATGAAAGGCATTATTCTAAAGGTGGGAAACAAATACTACATTACCAGTATGATATACAACATATTCCTTTATTGTTGTTATTGATAAATCTGTCACTCCCATCTGAGAAAAAATACAATACATCATGAAAAAAAAGAATAAACTATAATGACAATAATTATATGTACTATATGTACAGTCCAATTAGCATATATCAAATTCACATCTTAAAAGAATTCTCTATACAACTGGAGGTTAAAAGGGGAATTACTTTGATTTACAACAGGCAAACCTGGCTCCGCCCAATGCTTTGTGTTTTGTTTTTTCATTGGTTATTAATAGGTTCTTTGTTTTGTGTGATCTCTTTTCATCCACTTTGTAGTGCTTGTAAGCAACACCCCCTGCTGCTCAGAACGGACAAGTGAATTTTAGACGCATATCTATGAGTCACCATTTAGACTAGAGCATTCTGCTTTTACACTGCCTATAACAACACGATAATTCTTTGTTCAAATCCTAGTTCTTGTCCGACTCCTGGTTCTGGAGGACCACTGTTTGCTTGGTTATTATTATTCCAATTGAGGACCGTATACCGTATGCAGTCTTGATGGACAAACAGCGAACTAACTAAGGTCTCAAAAACGACAGCTCAATCAAACTGGTTTGGAGAAAACTAGTATCTAAAGTGGTTCTCCATGATCAAAAACACACACAAAAAGAAACACTAGCTTATGGTCAAGCCCTCACTATTCTGTCATTCAAATGGACATAAAGCCCATTAAAAGACATGAAATGTTAGCCAACCTGGTGAAATATGCTTGTTCCACATTGTGAGCAGCAGGGGGCCATATACTAACTCCTCTTTTGTTCAACTACTCAGTGTTGTGATGAGACTACTGTACGTTTACCACGACAAGCGCACCCATACATACTGACTCCATTTCACATCACCATGTTTAGCCACTCAATATACTGTGTTAATAAATATCTTTTTTTTAATATATACTTTAAAACTGTACATGTTTTCTGTTCGCTCCCTTACATTGTCTAAAATTACCTGACACCAAAGAAAAATAAAAAGGAAAAGAATATCTTTGTACAACGCAAGCACACCGAATTCCCCACAGATTTTGATCCATCCTCGTCATTCAATTTATTTTAGAGACCAAAGCATTTGGTAGATAGCGAAATTCTAATCTCTCACATGTTCAACTGCAGATGAGACAATTTTGAGAATAAATGACAAAAATCTTTCTTGTTTTGTAGTGCTCACAACCAAAGGCATACAACTTGTGATAAGACCGGCAAATCTCCAACCATTCCACTACAAAAGAAACAAAGTACACAAATCCCAAGGAATAACTCCTAAATGTTCAAGTAAAACAGAAAATATTCTTTAAAAAAATATTTACCTGTATTTAACAAGGATTGACCTTTTTCACCAACCACGTATAGTAAATAAAAAACTAGTAATTGCTCAAAATAATTTGACAAAATTCTATTTTCAAACAGTTATTACCTAAAGCATTTACCCTGCTTTCTGACCAGAGCTGGTCATATCGCCTAAACACAGGAGCGTAGCTTGTGTGCAGTTGAGTACTGAGAGACCTCAGTTCTGCTGTCAAAAATGGGAGCCAAGGGGCTAACTCAGCACAGGGGCAAGCAGGATATCTATGAAGAAACTATCTTAGCAGTCATAGCCAACTTAGCATTAGCAAAAGATCTAACTTAGCATTATAAGCTGAAAGAGCCAACTTAACGGTCACAGGAAACTTTACATGTGCAGGCTCTCTGTGAAGCATCTTGTCGTTGTAAGACAATACTTGGTTGATTCTTTTGGCTTAAATGACACGGAGGCATAAATAAATACACAGCTCAAATAAAATAAAAAACAAATCAAATGAATAAATTGTTTCACTGCAAACCATTTTTCAGTGCAGTTTGTCAGGTTGCTCAACTAGAAATACACGATAAAGCAGTATTCAAATGAGGTCAAACCACAACATTGATCAATCAATTCCATTAAATTGTGAAACAAATTTGAGTAATTCATCTACCGCTAGCAAAGTGTCAAAGGACAGATCTTGTTAAGAGTTAACGCTTCTACTTATGTTGGTACAGTATATTACAATGTTGTTGTCCTATTTATGTAAAGAATGGAACATCCAAACAACAAAAGAGGCACTCCTTGTACCTAGGAGAACTGAAGCTGGAGCATAAAAGCATTTACAATTGAATTGGAAACTAAATTAAGTTGAAGGATGTGGCCTGTTTAAGTCAGTGTTTTGGCTGTGTACAGGCAATTTGGATTTGAACACTGATTCAACACCGAAGCAAAGCAAGCTGGAATACAAGGATGGCTTACACACTTAGGTGACAGATTCATATGAGCTAATATGTAGGAATTCTGTTAGCAAAGTTTCATCAAACAACTCAATTATTTTCATGGGGTTGGCTTTTCAAGAGGGTATGGACTATAGGCACTACTTAAAAAGCTACATTTTTACTTGTTTTAGAGATGAATTAATGGAGTCGTTTCCAATTCGTTGTGATTACATACAAAACCACATGGACATATACAAAAGGCTATAATAAATCACACACCAAGGAAATGCAGGCTCATGGCCTTTACTTGAACTTCAAACTGACTTTTAGGTTTATTTAAACTTATTTACCATTTTGCTTATTCAGGGGGACTCGAGTTCTGCACGCTACTGTATATTTCAGTGGATTGGAGGGCATTGTGGATCTCAACTCACTCGTTCAATAATTTAAACAGTACTGTGACTATTGACCACTAGCCGTATATATGCTGTGTACATCTGATGCAAATATAATTATTTTTAAACTCAGTTTTATGGATCAAATGGAATAGACAATGTCCAGTACTATGTTGGACAATAAATTATAACTTGTTGTTGAACACCCTGCCCACTCCTACTTTGCACACAAACTGTAAAATAACGTTGTCTGCAAGACTGACGAAAAAGGCACATTTTCATGAAATCTTTGAAAACGATGACATTGAAGACACAGGCAGTCTTAGGGGTGCCCGGGGAGGGAGGGGGCAGAATACAAGTATTGTGTTTCTGTTAATTAGGAAACGAACGCAATGTTTCTAAACGAGAGTACAGGTCTTGAGAATTTCCTGGATATCCGCTTGGTCTTTGTGATGTTTGACCACATCTCCTTCTGGTTTGGCTGTAGCACCCAGGCCCGCCCGGGTGGAAGGATAGTAGAGTAGCCCTCTTTCTCTCAAAACTCTCACATTCACCCCTTTCAGCCTTCAAACCATCAAGTGTCTAACCATCCCTCTCGACTGCCACTGGTCAAGACTCAGACACCAGTGGCTAGTTACCCATCCACCTCACTACATTTCCTTCCACACTGCCTTTGAGTTGGGCTCCAACTCCTATCTCTCCCTTCAGTTAATACACAACTCCGCCCCTTTTTGATGGTCCTTCGAGCCGGACGCAGCTGTTAGCCATTGGGATTTGCGGTCATACAAAGACCTTGGCGAGCGCGTCGGCCCCGGCGCTGCCGATGTAGCACTTGGTGGGGTGGAACGCCACGTCGTGGATGGCCTCGTCCGACTTCTTGCGGTGCGCTGTGAATTCCTGGATGCACGTCTTGCTCTCCATGTTCCACAGGCGGATGGAGCAGTCGTGGCCTAACAGGGCGGAGGATGGATGAGAACAAAAATATAAAGAAACAGGAACAAAAATATAAAGAAATAGGGAGTTAGAGTGAGAGAGGACGAAAGAGAGCTAGAGGGAAACGTTACAATTCTAAAAATGCCTTTTAGTGAAAGTTACCACAAGAAAGATCGAAGGGGGCTTCCGTTTCTGTGCTCAGATATTTGCCACACTGTCAGTTTGTATCTCCAGTTATGCAAGGAACAATATTGCTGTAATTACATGAAACGCTAACCAACATAAACACTGGTACTTCCCCGTTTCCAGATAAATACTTACTGCCAGACATCAGGTACAAGCCGTTGGGATCCACAGCTAAACTGGTGACTGCGTCCAGGTGGGCTACCATGGAGTGAATACATTTCCCTGTAATAGGAACCCGGGATGAGTACAAAAATCACTGTCCTCAATGTTGTATTTATACCAACTGTTATAAGTACACTTTATATTGTGACAAAATGTGTTTGTCTTACTATGTATACATTTGATTTAAATTTGAATTCCAGCTGGAATTCCGGTTCAAAATGACAGCCTTCTAGCTCACCCGTGTTGTTGTCGAAGAACTGGATGTGTCGGTCCTCCTGGGCCGTGATGGTGATGGGCAGAGTGGGGTGACTCAGCACCTTGTTGATCTTGCACGGGGCTTCTGTTTGTGACAAGACATGGAACTCAATTGAACATTGCCCGATTAACCTTTCTCATTTACATTTAGTCATTTGTCAGAACAACAGGGTAAATGGGAGTTATAACTCGAGACAAACTGATTCTAAAGTAGGGAGTTGAAAGGAAAAGCCACAGAGCTATAACATACTTGGTGGGCACTAGAGTTATATTGCAGACTGTACTGATATACCAGCTGCTATAGCCTATTGCTAATAAAACAAAGAAAAAGCTAGGGAAGCTTTCTGAAGAGAGTACACCAACAAAATAAAAGTATGACTTTTAATGCACAAACAAACATTTATGTTGTGACAAGAGGGGTAAAGGGCGTTGACAGGGAGAGCACAAGAATAGGCAGTGAGCGCATAGTGCACTCAATTACTCTCTTTTGAGTTACAAATCTATACAGTCACTGTGTAGAAATGGCAGCGGAGCTTACCGGGCTCTCCGGTCTGGTCCAGCTTGAGGATCAGCTGCCGCGTCTCCATGTTGAAGAGTCCGATCTCCCCCGTGCTGAACGACGTCACCATGTGGGCCGGATCACTGCACACCAGGTCCACTGACGTGGGGACGCCCAGTTCTGAAACCGACAGAGTTGGAAAGGTTATGAGCTAATCTTAGAGCAGGAGTTATGTTGAAGGGGGCAGGATTTGAGTGTGGTGACATTAGAATGACATTCTATACATCTATTTCTATGGTGGTGACCTGGTCCTAGGTCAGACCTTTTTTATGGGGCTTGATAGTGTCCTGAATTGAGCTAATTCTAGATCAGTTTCGCTCTGAATCAGACAGAGGTAGAGAGGTAAGGGTTTGGCTGTGGGGACCTGGCTGGTCCTAGGTCAGACCTCTTTTTGGGGCACGTAGAGTTCTGAATTGACTCAGAGGTTCCCAAACGTTTTTGACCCGCAACACCACCATGTAAAAAAAGTTATGTAATCAACATTGGGACTATGAGTCTATTACAAAATCAGTCATATAATTAAAAAAAATATATATATATATAATTATTTTGAATTTGACCCCTTTTTCTCTCCAATTTCGTGGTATCCAATAGTTTTAGTAGCTACTAACTTGTCTCATCGCTACAACTCCCGTACGGGATCGGGAGAGACGAAGGTTGAAAGTCATGCGTCCTCTGATACATAACCCAACCAAGTCGCACTGCTTCTTAACACAGCGCGCATCCAACCCGGAAGCCAGCCGCACCAATGTGTCGGAGGAAACACGGTGCACCTGGCAACCTTGGTTTTAGCGCGCACTGTGCCCGGCCTGCCACAGGAGTCGCTGGTGTGCGATGAGACAAGGATATCCCTACCGGCCAAGCCCTTCCTAACCGGGACGACGCTAGGCCAATTGTGCGTCGCCCCAGTACAGCGCCCTTAACCACTGTGCTACCCGGGAGGCCCAGTCATATTATTTTTGACAGTTTTTCAATCTGAAGACAGTATGGTTTGAAGTGACTGAAATGCATCAGAAAGGCATTGGGAAGTTCAGAAGATCAGCAGGCGATAATATTGTATGACTTTCTGTGTAGAAAAGAACATCATTGATAATGTTATTTTCCCCCCCAGTCTGATTTAGTGCCTGGTCTTGTCAATTCTGTTCTAATGGCTTGTGGGCATAGTAGCATAAACCATTCAAAAGAAGGACACATTTGTAGGAAAACAGAAACCCCTCTGATTCTTACAACCGCATCTATCGGCTACCTTCTATGAACCAAGCGTCAATTCTCTCTCGCAAACCCATTTTGTTTTTTCATCGGGCATGGTGTCGCGACCCCTAGTTTGGGAAACCCCGGAGTAACTCTTTATGGAGCGGAGTCAAGGTCATTGTATAGTGTACAATTACAAATATATTTTATAAGCTGATCCCAGAGCAGTGGTTATGTGGGACAGTCTGTGTAAGAGGGTCAATTAGGTGCTTTGTAAGCTGATTCTAGAGCAGGCACTGTGGAACATTAGGTGAAAATGTGTAAGGCATCTGTTTTATGAATTGATCCTAGGGCAGTGTTTGTATGGGGCAGCCAAAGTAAGTCTATTGGGGGATCATTTCGTTGATCTGATCTGCGTTCAGCTATTCACCTGCTTTCTCGTTGAAGACAGCGAGTGCAGGGGAGGTGTTGGCAGCGTTCCACAGGCGCACAGTGCCGTCCCCAGAGCAGGAGAGCAGGCGCTGGTGGGCCGAGCTGTAAACCACTCCCCACACTGAGTCAGTGTGACCAAGCAGTGCCCCCCGCAGCACCGAGGGCTCTATGGCAGGAAAGAGAGAGGGAGAGTTAGGAGGGAGAGGGAAAGAGATGAGGGAGAGATGCAGAATTAAGAGATGGGGAGAGTTAAGAGGGAGGGGAAAAGGAGAGAGGGAAATGATAGAGAACAAAAGATCAGAAGATAAAGAGAGAAGAGTGAAAGAGGATGAAATGAGTGTCAGGTGGAAAGAGTCAAGCGATCAGTGAAGAGATGAAGAGAATATGAAACAAGAGAAATGTGCTAATAATCAGAGGTGTAGCTAAGGCATCTTGGGGGTGTACCATATGAGTCATAGGGGTCGATATTGGGGTTGGGGGTGTTCCAGCTCTGAATGGTTCCATCCACCCCCCCACTGAAGCACTGCTCCCCTGTAGAGCTCATGGTCACACACAACACCGCACCCCTACAGAACACAGGAAAACTCATCTCATTATTAACTACAACTTGTTTTGGCGAAGACAAAACACAACATCTCACTCCTACAGGAGAAAGTGGCAATACCTGTCATTATAAAATTCAACCATTTTTCTTTCACTTATGCAAAGATAAAAGTTAATTTGCTTGAACAAATGATTCATGTATACAAGAGTATCGGTCCAGCTGTCCATTTATAAAAAGGTTGGGTTATAGTGGATAAGGAAGGTTACTCACCGATGGGCCCGGAATGTATAGATGGGCTCCACATCTAGGGCAGCACACCTAGGAAGACAGACAGGGGATATAACTACCTTTGATGTACATATTCAACGAACATACGCTAAGTAGAACAAAATGGCCCATTACAGCCATCAGAAATGCATAAGCAGAAAAAGGCATGCTTTAGCTATCGATTGTCTTTTCGCAATAGTGCTCTTAACAATTCCAAATGACTCTTACCCCATTGAAAGTGACCAAGTTACCCACGTTCACTACTTAGGTACCTGCTTAAAAGCATCGTAGTCTTTGACTGGCAGCTGGGTCGTATTCATTAGTGCACACCGAAAGTTTCTACTGTGTATCGCTCTTATCTTGGTCAGGTCGTCATTGTAAAGAGAATGTGTTCTCAATTACTTACCTGGTTAAATAAAGGCAAACATTTGAATTGTTTTGGGTCTAGTAAATACAACCCAGGTGTTTGACTGACAACAGTGTAGGCCTATGTGAGCTCTTACTTCTTGGCGGGGGCGGTCTTCTGGAGGTTCCACAGTTTGAGGGTGTGGTCCTCGGAGGCAGTGACCAGGACGGGCTCCACGGGGTGGAAGGCCAGGCCCCGGATGGAGTCAAAGTGGCTCCGCAGCGTGAACTTGGGGCTCCATGTCTTCCGCAGCACATCCTGACTGTTGGTCACCTGATTTAAAATGAAAAAGAGTTTCGATATCAATTGGAGATATGCAACAAAATGCAAGTTATGCCCACAGATGTCCCCCTTCTGACCACCTCCTCCCTTTGCTCAAGCCATGTGGTTCCCTCTTGATTGTCTCTCCATCTGTTTGAGGCAACAACTCCGGTTGAAAATCGCAGTCCAGACCTACTGTCTTACAGCTGTTATTTGCTTGTTTTTTGTTTAGCTTTTTCAAGCAAGCACTTCTTTTTAGGATTCAAGTGCTGTACAATCATGTTTCAGAAGGTATAGCAAGCTAGGGAGTCACTAGTTTTGACTTATTTATTTCAATTTACAAAAAGTAACTTAAGTGGTCACGCCAGACTTAAAAAAAAAGGGTTGTTCCTATTTGCAATGCAAGTTCAGTGGCGCTATGCTCTTCACCGAGTCTGCTAAATATGTCTGCAATGTGCCTCTTGTGCTTGACCCCGGTCACTGCTTATCCTTTTAATTTCCTGCTTGTTAGAGCTGCAACATCTTAGTATGAGATTTACCATACAAACGTTAATGTTATCTAACGCACACAAATCCATTCCTATTTTGAGACGAGTGTGTCCATCATATAAAATCTAATTCTAACACGAAGGCGTCCTCCCACACTGGGTCCAACTGAGCAATATGACACTCAGTCTCTTCAACCACAACCTCAATCTGCATGCTAGCTCTCCACAGCAATACAACTGCAGTTCACTTCACATTCAATTGATCTCAAGTGTGTATGTGCACGTATGTGCCTGTGTCTGTGTGCCTGAGTGTGAGTGTGACAATAAAAGTGAAAGTCAAAGCCCATGCTAATCAGACTAGCCTGTTTAAATATTGACATTTTGAAAGCTTTGAAAAATAGTTTGGACCTTTAGATAAATACAGTTCATTCAGAAAGTATTCAGACCCCTTGACTTTTTCAGCAAAAATATATGAAATATCACATTCACATAAGTATTCAGACCCTTTACTCAGTACTTTGTTGAAGCATCTTTGTCAGCGATTGCAGCCTTGAGTCTTCTTGGGTACGACGCTACAAGCTTGGCACACCTGTATTTGGGTATTTTCTGCAGATCCTCTCAAGCTCTGTCAGGTTGGATGGGGAGCATCGCTGCACAGCTATTTTCAGGTCTCTTCAGAGATGTTTGATCAGGTTCAAGTCCGGGCTCTGGCTGGGCCACTCAAGGACATTGAGACTCGTCTCGAAGCCACTCCTGTGTTGTCTTGGCTGCGTGTTTAGGCTCGGTGTCCTGTTGGAAGGTGAACCTGAGCGCTCTGGAGTAGGTTATCAAGTATCTCTCTGTACTTTCCCTCGATGTTGACCAGTCCCTGCTGCATGATGCAAAAATGTCTAAAAACCTGTTTTCGCTTTGTCATTATGGGGTATTGTGTGTAGATTGGGATTTTTTATTTATTTAATCCATTTTAGAATAACGTAACAAAATGTGGAAAAGGTCAAGGGGTCTGAATACTTTCCGAAGGCACTGTATATGCCTTTCTACTTAGTGTTCTAGTTTAGAAGCTCAAAGTCTCTAAATCTAGCCAATCAATTTATCTTTTTCTACATGGAAATGTGAAGCAGTAGATATTTGCTGCCCCGAGGGACCTAAGTGATGAAAGAGTTGTCCATGGGGCTCCACAGGCATTAAGTCATGTAGATAAATAGCTAATTTACCTGGGTGCGAACACGCCATATTTATATATACAGCAGAAAATGTCATTTGTGAATGCTGCTGCCCGCTGTTTGGTGGTGGTGCCCTTTGATCTGATTAGCTGAATGTTGTACTGTCTGTCAAAAGACTGCCAAGTCCGTGCCACCTGTTTTCCTTCATTTTGTTATGATTGCGGTGGTCATCACAACCTCTCCCTCAACGTGATCAAGATAAAGGAGATGATTGTGGACTACAGGAAAAGGAGGACCGAGCACACCACCATTCTCATCTACGGGGCTGTAGTGGAGCAGATTGAGAGCTTCAAGTTCCTTGGTGTCGACATCACAAAAACAAACAAACAAACAAACATGGTCCAGACACACCAAGACAGTCGTGAAGAGGGAATGACAAAACCTATTCCCTCACAAGAGACTGAAAATATTTTGCATGGGTCCTCAGATGCTCAAAAGGTTCAACAGCTGCACCATCGAAAGCATCCTGACTGGTTGCATCACTGCTTGGTATGGCAACTGCTCGGCCTCCAACTGCAAGGCACTACAAAGGGGAGTGCATACGGCCCAGTATGTCGCCAAGCTTCCTGCCATCCAGGACCTCTATACCAGACGGCGTCAGAAGAAGGCCCTAAAATTGTCACAGACTCCAGCCACGCTAGTAATAGACTGTTCTCTCTGCTACTGCAGGGCAAGTGGTACACAAACACCAAGTCTAGGTCCAAGAGACTTCTAAACAGCTTCTACCCCCAAGCCATAAGACTCCTGAACATCAAATCAAATGTCTACCCAGACTATTTGCATTGCCCCCCCCCCACACTTTTACTCTGCTGCTAATCTCTGTTTATTATCTATGCATAGTCACTTTAATAACTCTACCTACATGTACATTTGACCTGAATTACATCGACTAACCAGTGCCCCTGCACATTGACTTTGTACCGGTAACCCCCTGTACATAACCTCGCTATTGTTATTTTACTGCTGCTCTTTAATTATGTTTTATTTCCGTATTTTCAAAAAACTGCATTGTTGTAAGTATTTGGTGCATGTGGCAAATAAAATTTGATATGTAAATAAAATTCCCTTTGGGACAATAAAGTGTTGTTTATGTCATAATAAAGGTTTTCATTAATTTATTCATTCACTGCTAGCTGCCTTGCCATTGCATCTGGCAGTGGTTGGTGCCCAGTGTAAGGAAGGACTAACGCAACTCAAATTGTAGACCAGGCTGTCGGCTTTCTTGGCCACGCCCCCTTACTCCCACTCACCCTCTCTTCCTTCCTTATCCTCCCTTCCCTGCAGATGTAGGTACTCACGTCGTAGGCCATGCTGTCTGCCTCATTGGCCACAGTGAGGCCAGCCAGCTCGCCCAGGCCCAGCTCGCTCTCCGCCGCCTCGTCCGGCCCCATAATGAACGACTTCCCTGACGTGGGCGGAAACGTCATGGCCTCCACTGGGATGGATGGACGGACAGTGAGAAAGATGGACAGACCAGACAAAATAGGCAGATGGACAGAGCCAGACAAACAAATTAGACAGATACAAGAAAAGTGGGGAAAATTTAACAGACGCACAAACAGAAGTCAAAAACACTAAACGACTGCTACTGGTAGTTGGGCCTATTAGATATTGTTGTTTAAAATATTCAATTTGTAAATTAAATTATTTACAGTCAATTGTGTATATTTGTAAATTGTGCACTCTGTAAATTCAAACCCTTTGGGGACAATTAAGTTCTCGTCTTACCTTCCTCGGGGTGGCCCACTTCGTGCTCGTTGAGCCTGGGGACGCTGGGCCGGGACGGCGGTGTCACGGGGGGCTGCATGGAAGGGAGGTCCTCTGCGTCTCGCAGGTTGGCCAGCATATCCTGCAGTTTGGACCGGTTAGGCCCTGGGAGGAGGAGGAAGATGAGAAGAGGATCATGGAGAAGGAGTAGAGACAGAGAGGAGAGGGAGGAAGGAGGAGGAAGAGGAGAAGTAGCAGTATACAGAGAGGATCAGGAAGGAAAAGAGTCAAAGAAAGAAGAGGGATAAGGAAGACGAGAAGAGGAGAATGGAAGGTCATCTTCTTAGAGTAGAAGGGCACGCAATCCTCATCTTAAATACCGTTGGGCAGGGGTCACTGGCTCGTTGGAGTTACTGGGTGCACAGGGTTTTGTACCAGCCCAGCACTACTAATCAGTTTCAAATAATACACATTTTTCAGTCTGAACCATAATTAGTTGAATCAGGTGCATTAGTGCTGGTCTGGAACAAAAGACTGCACTCCAAGTAGCTCGGAGTTGGAGACCCATGCTGGAAGGCTGATTGAAAAAAATCAAAAATCAAAAAGTGATGCAGAGAATGGACAAGATAACAGGGCCCGTATTCATAAAGCATCACAAAGTAGCAGTGCTGATTAAGGATCAGTTTAGCTTTTTAGATAATCATTTATATGATTTTATGGACAGGGGGAACCTGATCCTAGCTCAGCGCTGCTACTCAGGGGCGGCAGATAGCCTAGTGGCTAGAATGTTGGGCCAGTAACTGAAATGTTGCTAGATCGAATCCCCGTGCTGACAAGGTAAAAATCTGTTGTTCTGCCCATGAACAAGGCAGTTACTCCACTGTTCCTAGGCCGTCATTGAAAATGAGAATTTGTTCTTAACTGACTTGCCTAGTTAAATAAAGGGACTTTAAAAAATGTATTTGTATTTATTTAAATACTCAGAAACTTTATAAGATTGAAGCCACAAATAAGCAGATTGAAGAGCAGATCCATGGCTGATGCTTGGCGAAAGACGACTTCGTAGCTTGAACATAGAAATAACTCATAGAACAACAAAAGCTTAAGGTGGGAGGAAAGGAGAGCGTTAAGTCACTGACACCGGCATACTTTCAGAGAAAATAAGAAGTTGGAATGTTTGAAAAATACAGAGACAGAAAAAAGGAACCAGCACACATACAAAGGCACAGGTGTAGCTGATAACCTATGGCATAATAAAGACAGGTACAGACACGACGAAGCGGGATGGAATGTCTCAAGTGTAGGATGGTGCAACCATAGACATAGAATTACTAGAAGGGGCACGCCCATTCAAGACAATGAGGCCATAATGGGTGAGCCATTCCACTCATACTGAGTGTACCCGCGAGGGTGCAGTCAAATTGCTGTGGTCTGATGGGCTATGCCCTTTTTAGTAATTATATTTCTATGGACGCAACTTAAAACAGCAATGAGTAAGGTCGATACAGCGAGAGGGTTAGGAATGCAGCACAGTGCACTTTTCTTTTAGTGAATGTGGTTATAGTGATTGATCACTTACAAGAGTGATCAAATTGTCCTGCGCGGTTCTGAGCACTGTGAGGAGAGGCAGTGATTGCAATCCCATTAAAATGTTAACATACAAACATATACGCGCGGAACCACACACAGAGGCACAGACACAAACATGGAGAAGGTGGTACTAGATGGCCGAAATAGAGCGCCAAAACGAAGCGATGGGAGGAATAGTGTATCTAACGTGCTTAACGTGTCTGTTAAATATCATTTTTGCATGTTATAGTTGACCTCAGAGAGAGAGAGAGAGAGAGAGAGAGAGAGAGAGAAAGAGAGAGAGAGAGAGAGAAAGAGAGAGAAAGAGAGAGGGACAGAGAGAAGCTCTTATCACCAGGACAAGGAGAAAGAAAGCAATGGCGAGAATGAAAGGGGAGGCCTGACAGACTTACTCTTCACCCCCTTTTTGCCCTTGCGCTCCTTCCTGTACTGCTCCTTGAGTTCGGCTATGAGGCCCTGGTCCACGTCCCAGGCCTCGGGCATGGGGCACTGCTCTTCCTTCTCTACACCCGAAGGAAGGGGTAGGGGGAAGGGGGGGCAGAAACCGAGAAGCCGGTCAGTGTCCAGAACTTTCTATTGAACCAGACCAAACGAAACTCAAATCCAAAGTGTTATGAAATTAAAAAGTGGTTCAAGTGAAGATGGCCTCTAATCCTAATATATGTATATATAGCCTGTAAAATGTATTGCAGAGACACTTGCCTAGTGTATTAACCCTTATTGGAGAAGTGGTTAGCGAGTTTGCCTACGGAAAGGGAGATCTGGGTTTGAGACCGGCAATGTATTATTGCATTATTGCCGTTTGCTGCAGTATGTAAAAAAGTGTGTGATGGAAATTCTTCCTGTAATACTCCCCCACCCCACCCCACCACCGAGACCCCCAAGTTTATGTTTTCTACAGGCCTTCGGGCCTCTCTCAAAGCACATATAGGGGGTGGTGATGTCAACACATAGGGGTCAGTCAGGAAGAGAATTGGTCAAATTCTCCTCATATGACAACAGACAGGGATGGAACAGGAGAATAGAGTCATGCCTGAGGGTTACCATCGCTGCGCCACTCGATATGGAAACACAAATGCACAAAACTGCCATTAAACAAAGGATTCGGGGGGGTGTAGTAAAGAGCCAGATTGGCTTCCGACAAAAATAATACAGCTGACATCAAATGCTGAATTTGATAGCCGGCAGCAAACCTGATTTTTTTTGCGTTAATGTATTCAAAAATATTCATGTCAAAGAAAGCTGTGTCCAGCCAAACAAGGTGACAACAAAGCATATGGTGAACAGCCGTCATGCCTCACTCAGTCTCTACAAGGCTTTGTGCTTTGTGCCGCACCATCAACAACAGCATTACATGCTAATGTTAAGACAATGCAAATAACATTCAATACACCCCCCCCCCCCAAAAAAAATGCAACGCCATTCAACAATACTCCATCATGTTTTGAAATGTTCTATATATCAAAAACAGCAACCATGTAGGTTTTATAATGTGAGCTGGCTAAAGAACTAAAAACACAACATATAATGTATTTCAACCAAAAATGTCAAATTATGTGGAGGACCTGTACCTATAAGCATATCACTGTTCTTAATTTCAGATGCAGGCATGATCATACATGGTCCATAGGGCTCAGATCAAAAATAGTGCACAATATAGAGAATAGGGTGCACTCTCTCCAATTTGTAAGTCGCTCTGGATAAGAGCGTCTGCTAAATGACTTAAATGTAAATGCATTAGGACATACCCTCTTCTTCTTTTGCACCCCAGTATCTCTACTTGCAAATCATCATCTGCATAACTATCACTCCAGTATTAATGCTAAATTGTAATTATTTTCACCTCTATGGTCTATTTATTGCCTACCTCCCTACTCCTCTACATTTGCACACACTGTAATAGATCTTCCTAATTTTATTTTCTGTTGTGTTATTGACTGTATGTTTGTTTCTGTGTAACTCTGTG
Organism: Oncorhynchus gorbuscha; assembly: GCF_021184085.1. Classification (NCBI taxonomy): domain Eukaryota; kingdom Metazoa; phylum Chordata; class Actinopteri; order Salmoniformes; family Salmonidae; genus Oncorhynchus; species Oncorhynchus gorbuscha. The sequence goes on along the minus strand of NC_060190.1, from coordinate 19,026,402 downwards.
TTGTTGTTGTTTGTCACACTGCTTTGCTTTTTGGCTAGGTCACAGTTGTAAATGAGAACTTGTTCTCAACTGGCCTACCTTGTTAAATAAAGGTGAAAAATATATATATATATCTCTGTAGTGGCAGTGTGTGGGATCAAGCGGAGGAGATGAACACTTGAGAGCACAGAGCTGCTGATGACAACTCTGTTTCATAACTGAACAGCGAAGCGCCTCGCTGCCGCTTGACCTTTTAATTACCATCCAACCATCTAGCCGTCCTTTGCTGTGTGTTCAGCTTATGGCTTCAATTATGGTTAACAGAGGAAATGCAAACAACTCAGTTTCGCATGCAAGCTGACCTAATTATCCCAATAACACAAGAATAGTCTTTAAAAAAAGATTTTGTCACCATTATTTACATTAACTACTAATAATTATAGTATTTATACCAATAACTGGATTGTCAACATCTAGTCAGTGGGTCAATGCATCACAGACAATTGGTCATTTGTTGTGGCTGTGTTCTAATGTCTACACTAGCATATTACTTAGTAATTACTATGAACATAGTATGCATAGTGGAAGATCGCCTATGCCTTCAACTGGATCCCTCCGGCTTCCTCTGTCACACAACCAGCGACGCCCCATCATCTGTTCCTCTTTGGCTGTGCAACTCAACTGACTGCTGCCTGACCTGTGACAAGCGGACTCACTGATTGCGTGGGAACGCCCTTGGTCATTGAGTGGAGATAAACACAAGGCATTGCTAGGTGATGGGAGTGAAGGGGATCCCTGTTAGCTAAAGGGGATAATGGAGCCACAGTAGCCAGGTGGCCAGCTGTGTCTTTGTGTGAAGACTAGGACAGAGAATACAGGGTTCTGTGTGAGTGGGCGATTGAGGGATGGGTAGGTACCCTCAGTGGGGACTGTTCTGTGGAGCTAGAGCAGGAAACCGAGTTACACTCAATGTTCTCTTGACCCAACTGTCCCTGCTATGGCCCACTCGTCCTCCCTTTGGTCTACTGTCCTCTTTCCATGGCCCTCCTATCCCTTTTGTGCTCTCGTGTCCTGAGAATAAATGCCAGTCCCCACTTACTTGCTCAGTATAGTCCTACTATGGCCAACATTTCCCCTTCACTGTTGACTAGGCCTACTAATAGACCCACTGCCCCCAATAAGTTACTTTGGCCCACATGTAAACGTTACCATTCTAGTTTGAGTGTTCATCAAACAACCAACCAAGCCCCCCTCACCCCAGTCTCCTCTGTCTTCGGCACTCCGGACATCGGGCGAGCCGTCCATCTCATCTGGGCTGGCCAGGAAGTCAAAGCCCTTCAGGGCCTCCTCTGTGTCCTGGTCGTCACTCATGTCCGAGGATGAGGAGGGGGATGAAGACGTCTTCTTCCTCACCATCTGTGGAAGACAGAGAGGGTTGAAGAGATGGAGAGGGGGTCTGAGTGACTAAATGAGTTGAGTGAAAGTGTAGGTCTGAATGAATAGGGTGTCCAATCAAAAACGGGTCAAAAACGAAGGAAATTGCATTGCATAAACTAGGCTGGATTCTGAGCAAGAATTAAGGCTACAGGCTACCTAACAAGCTCACTTTCCCGTTGAACTTGTCATCATATTTCTTCAATCCGCAGGACAAAAAAACAATATATACAGTTGAAGTCGGAAGTTTACATACACCTTAGCCAAATACATTTAAACACTGTTTCACAATTCCTGACATTAAATCCTAGTAGAAATTCTCTGACTTAGGATCACCACTTTATTTTAAGAATGCGAAATGTCAGAATAATAGTAGAGATAATGATTTATTTCAGCTTTTATTTCTTTCATCACATTCCCAGTGATTTGCACTTTTCGCACCAAAGTATGTTCATCTCCAGGAGACAGAAAGCATCTCCTTCCTGAGCGGTGTGACGGCTGCGTGGTCCCATGGTGTTTATACTTGCATACTATTGTTTGTGCAGATGAACATGGTACCTTCAGGCGTTTGGAAATTGCTCCCAAGGATAAACCAGACTTGTGGAGGTCAACAATTTTTTTTCCAGAGGTCTTAGCTGATTTCTTTTGATTTTCCCATGATGTCAAGCAAAGATGCACTGAGTTTGAAGGTAGGCCTTGAAATACATCCACAGGTACCTCCAGTTGACTCAAATTATGTAAATTAGCCTAGCTAAGCATCTAAAGCCATGCAAAATTACTTGTGTCATGCACAAAGTAGATGTTCTAACAGACTTACCAAAATTATAGTTTGTTAACAAGAAATGTGTTGTGTGGTTGAAAATCTAGTGTTAATGACTCCAACCTAAGTGTATTTAAACTTCCGACTTCAACTGTAGGTAAGATGTATATCGATTTTGAGACATGACATGTAGTATTTTCATATTGTAATATACGCTTTCATATTCATTTAAAATTCCTGTTACTGTTTATAAAGATTTCTCACAAAAACTAGCTTCTCTGAAATGTCAATGGAGCTTATACCAAGCCTTTTACATTTAATTCGAGTCGTGTCATGGTATCTTCGCTTTTTGTAACCCACAGAAAGAACTTAGGAGATGACGACCACAAAATGTAAAATCCTCAAAAGTTAAGAGAAACCTGCACCACTATGTCAACACTGATTGGTGCTTATTATAGGATGTATTCGGATACGAACTCTAACTTTTTGACTAGAATGTTAATATGTTAGAGGAAGACCCACTGAATGATTCAGAACATGAATCATATTTGTCTTGGTAAAATGTATTTTGCAACATAAGTGAAATTGTATCACTTGATTTCATCACCACTCTAGAATGAAGTACAAGGAATGAGCCAACATGGCTTGTGACTGCTACTGGTTCTCCTTGATTGTTATTGCTGCCTGTCGCTAATTCAATAGGGTTCCAGCTGCTACTCTATTGTTGTAGCCATTGCTAATGATATCGCTAATGGCTAATTAGAATTGCACCACGAAGAAGCCCAAGTCACATCATGAATGTATGTGTGTGTGTGTGTGTGTGTGTGTGTGTGTGTGTGTGTGTGTGTGTGTGTGTGTGTGTGTGTGTGTGTGTGTGTGTGTGTGTGTGTGTGTGTGTGTGTGTGTGTGTGTGTGTGTATAAGAGTGTTTGTGTGTACTTGCTTACAGTGGCCAAGTTCATAATGGTCTTGTCCCTCCCTTCGCTGTCTTCATCGTCCTCCTCGTCGCTAAACTCGGCGGCGGCGCTTTCTATGAACTTGAAGGCCTCAAGGACTGTGGCCGAGTCAGACATGTCAGGTTTACTGATGGAGAGAACAGAGAGAAAGTGAGACCGATGTTAGTGAGAACACAAAAACAATGCAGGACTTCTACACTTGCAGTTTCTTACTGGATTTCCTTGAAGAATGCTAGTTATCCATTAGTGATAGCATTAGCAATGGCTACGTCAATTGCATTAGCTACAACAATAGAATTAGCTACATCAGTAATAGCTACAACAACAGCATTAGCAATAGATATAACAATAGCATTAGCATTAGTGATAGCAATACATTTAGGCCAACTACAACAACAGCATTTAGCAATAACAACAGCAATAGTCATTAGCAGTTGCTCACCTGATCATGCCGCTGTCCTTCAGCAAAGATGGCTCAGTGCCGTTCACCATGGGTTCCGGTTTCCTGTCCGACGGCCTCTCTCCGGAGTCTCCAGCCAGGCCCAGCAGTGCTCTGACCCTCTGGGACTTCACATCCAAGATGGTGTCCGTGTAGCCCACCTCCTGAAGGTACCTGGAGGAGTGGAGAAAGTAAGGCCCGACTGAATGTTACGGGAGAGATTGGCTAATAATTTAGAGATTTTGTGCGTAGAGGGATAACTGTCTTTAAGCACTGATCTAGGACCAGCTCTAAATCCTAAGTGCAACTTCCATCTACTCTAGTTTTCACATAACATTGCAGAAGCGACATGACTATATTATATATTAGTCATATTTTTACAACTGCTTATGATATATGGTGTGTCACGCTAATCACTGTGAATTAGGTTTCAAAACAAACGACGAGAGTCAAGATTAAAGGGATAAAATTACACTTGAAAGTGTTTCTAAAACTATTTTCATTAACATTTAAGTAGAGTTATTTGGAGTTAACTGTATTCAAAGTGGAGTTCCTGGTGTGTTAGTCAGACGAACTAATCAATATGGCCTACTTTATTGGATACCATTTCTGAAGAAAACAAACATGTTCCTTTATATACCATAGTGTCCAAAGAAAGCAATTGACTGAAAAACTATTCCCCCCCGAGCAGGAAAATAAATAAGTTTTCAGTCACTGCACAAGGGAATGAAACAGTATTGGATAATGGAACCAATTAAAACCACACATGAATAGAATTTTAAGCCAACTTACAAACAACAACTTAATAAGATCAAATGCAAAATGTCATTAAAGCTCTCCAAAACCACAACATACCTCACTTGGTAGGTAAAACCAAAATCAAGATGACACCCTTCTATCCTGATTCCTTCAAGACGCGCTTAAGTTTTGATGCTGATGCTACCAAGGTCGGAGGTTTTGATAAAACAGCGTCTTGTGCAAGCTTTAACAGAACGAGGGACGGGGGGGAGAGGAGAAAAAAAGTTCCTCTCCGTCTCTTGCTGTACCAGCCTCTTCAGTTGCAGGAGCCCTGAATGCCCCGACACAATCCTCCATTCATGGGCTAACACCATCTCTGTCTCGGACACTGTGCTTCGTTACACAGACACACACCAGAGACAATACACACACAACACACTTCCTCTCAATGAGACGCTGCATTCACATTCCTTCATCCAAGCACGTCATCCAAGGATAATACAATTTAGTGCCCAGATTTATTGCTTGATCTACCTTGGCAATAAGCACATATTCTTGCTAACATAAGGCCTTAAATGCTGTAGGTATTGGAGCTATGTGCAACTTCTCAATGGGTAAAACTGCTCATAACATGCACAGAGGAACGCAAATTAGCCAATACCTCGTATTTAATATTAAAACAAGTTTAAGTTCAATTGTTGAGAAAACATCAAATATTTTAGTGACAGAAGTCAAGAATACGTGTAACAATAAATGCTGGACTCTGATCAAGTGTCTGAACTTTACTTAGTGTATTTGATTATTAACTGTCTTTTTTAAACTGTCTTTAGACTAGCTGCACTCCATGATTCTCTGCTCTGCCCTCTTCCCGTCGCTCTTCTCTATTTCCCCCCCTATTCTTTCTCTCTTCTCTCTGTCAGGTAAGGTTCAGTGAGTTCATGGTTCTGATGGGGGGAGTGAGGGACCCTGTCCCTTCAGTGGTTCAGTGCCTGTAGCTGCCGCTCATGTCACTGTTTGCAACACACACAAGCAGACAGATACAACATACACACAAAGATATATACACACACATCCTCTCTCGTATCCCATTTGAGGGCTTGGTTGCCATTTTGACACACATACACACATGGACTGACACACACACATTTGATATATATACACACACACATCCTCTCTCTTATCCCATTTGAGGGCTTGGTTGCCATTTTGACACACATACACACATGGACTGACACACACACAGACTTGATATAATATATATATATATATTTATATATATTATACACATTTATATATAATACATATACATAATACACATATTTATATATAATACATATACATAACACACACATTTATATATAATACATATACATAAAACACACATTTATATATAATACATATACATAAAACACACATTTATATATAATACATATACCACACATTTATATATAATACATATACATATAACACACATTTATATATAATACATATACATATAACACACATTTATATATAACACACATACATATAACACACATTTATATATAATACACACACCCACCCACCCACCCACCCACCCACCCACCCACCCACACACACACACAAAACAAAGGATTTAGTCAACCACCAATTGTGCAAGTTCTCCCACTTAAAAAGATGAGAGAGGCCTGTAATTTTCATCATAGGTACACTTCAACTATGACAGACAAAATGAGAAAATAAATCCAGAAAATCACATTGTAGGATTTTTAATGAATTTATTTGCAAATTATGGTGGAAAATAAGCATTTGGTCACCTACAAACAAGCAATATTTCTGGCTCTCACAGACCTGTAACTTCTTCTTTAAGAGGCTCCTCTGTCCTCCACTCGTTACCTGTATTAATGGCACCTGTTTGAACTTGTTATCAGTACAAAAGACAACCTCAAACAGTCACACTCCAAACTCCACTATGGCCAAGACCAAAGAGCTCTCAAATGACACCAGAAACTAAATTGTAGACCTGCACCAGGCTGGGAAGACTGAACCTGCAATAGGTAAGTAGCTTGTTTGACGAAATCAACTGTGGGAGCAATTATTAGGAAATGGAAGACATACAAGACCACTGATAATCTCCCTCGATCTGGGGCTCCACGCAAGATCTCACCCCGTGGGGTCAAAATGATCACACGAACGGTGAGCAAAAATCCCAGAACCACACGGGGGAACCTAGTGAATGACCTGCAGAGAGTTGGGACCAAAGTAACAAAGCCTACCATAAGTAACACACTACGCCACCAGGGACTCAAATCCTGCAGTGCCAGACGTGTCCCCCTGCTTAAGCCAGTACATGTCCAGGCCCGTCTGAAGTTTGCTAGAGAGCATTTGGATGATCCAGAAGAAGATTGGGATAATGTCATATTGTCATGTTTGTCATTTATTATCATGTCTTGTCCCTGTGCTCCCCATTCTATTCGTTTCCCTCTGCTGGTCTTATTAGGTTCTTTCCCTCTTTCTATCCCTCTCTCTCCCCCTCCCTCTCTCACTCTCTCGCTCTCTCTTCTCTCTATCGTTCCGTTCCTGCTCCCAGCTGTTCCTATTCCCCTAATCATCATTTAGTCTTCCCACACCTGTTCCCGATCCTTTCCCCTGATTAGAGTCCCTATTTCTTCCTTTGTGTTCCGTTCCTGTCCTGTCGGTTCCTTGTTTAGAATTCACCGTGCTGTGATTGTGTATCGCCCTGTCCTGTCGTGTTTTTGCCTTCATCAGATGCTGCGTGTGAGCAGGTGTCTCTGTCAGCTACGGCCTGCGCCTACCCGAAGCGACCTGCAGTCTGTGGCCGCTTCTCCTGTTATTCCCCTCTACAGACTAGAGGATTTCTGTTATTCCCTGTTTGGACATTTCCTGTTAAGGATTCAGGATTTGTCGTTTTCTGTTTGGACTTGAATAAACTCTGTTTCTGTTAAGTCGCTTTTGGGTCCTCTTTCACCTGCATGACACATATGGTCAGATGAAACCAAAATATAACTTTTTGGTAAAAACTCAACTCGTCGTGTTTGGGGGACAAAGAATGCTGAGTTGCATCCAAAGAACACCACACCTACTGTGAAGCATGGGGGTGGAAACATCATGTTTTGGGGCTGTTTTTCTGCAAAGGGACCAGGACGACTGATCCGTGTAAAGGAAAGAATGAATGGGGCCATGTATCATGAGATTTTGAGTGAAAACCTCCTTCCACCAGCAAGGGCATTGAAGATGAAACGTGGCTGGGTCTTTCAGCATGACATTGATCCCAAACACACTGCCCGGGCAAAGAAGGAGTGGCTTCGTAAGAAGCATTTCAAGGTCCTGGAGTGGCCTAGCCAGTCTCCAGATCTCAACCCCATAGAAAATCTTTTGGAGGGAGTTGAAAGTCCGTGTTGCCCAGCAACAACCCAAAAACATCACTGCTCTAGAGGAGATCTGCATGGAGGAATGGGCCAAAATACCAGCAAGTGTGTGAAAACCTTGTGAAGACTTACAGAAAACATTTGACCTCGGTCATTGCCAACAAAGGGTATATAACAAAGTATTGAGTTAAACTTTTGTTATTGACCAAATACTTATTTTCCACCATAATTTGCAAATAAATTCATAAAAAAATCCTACAATGTGATTTTCTGGATTTCTTTTCTCATTTTGTCTGTCATAGTTGAAGTGCCCCCAATGATGAAAATTACAGGACTCTCATCTTTTTAAGTGGGAGAACTTGCACAATTGGTGGCTGACTAAATACTTTTTTGCCCCACTGTAGACACACACACACACACACACACACACACACACACACACACACACACACACACACACACACACACACACACACACACACACACACACACACACACACACACACACACACACACACACACACACACACACACACACACACACACACACACACACACGTCGTGGCCAAAAGTTTTGAGAATGACACAAATAATAATTTTCAAAGTCTGCTGCCTCAGTTTGTATGATGGCAATTATACTCCAGAATATTATGAAGAGTGATCAGATGAATTGCAATTAATTGCAAAGTCCCTCTTTGCCATGCAAATGATCTGAATCCCCAAAAACATTTCCACTGCATTTCAGCCCTGCCACAAAAGGACCAGCTCACATCATGTCAGTGATTCTCTCATTAACACAGGTGTGAGTGTTGACGAGGACAAGGCTGAAGATCACTCTGTCATGCTGCTTGAGTTCGAGTAACAGACTGGAAGCTACAAAAGGAGGGTGGTGCTTGGAATCATTGTGGAATCAGACCATTTCCGGAGACCTTCTCCCTTACCTCACCTCGCTCATCAACTTATCCCTGACCGCTGGCTACGTCCCTTCTGTCTTCAAGAGAGCGAGAGTTGCACCCCTTCTGAAAAAACCTACACTCGATCCCTCCGATGTCAACAACTACAGACCAGTATCCCTTGTTTCTTTTCTCTCCAAAACTCTTGAACGTGCCGTCCTTGGTCAGCTCTCCCGCTATCTCTCTCAGAATGACCTTCTTGATCCAAATCAGTCAGGTTTCAAGACTAGTCATTCAACTGAGACTGCTCTTCTCTGTATCACGGAGGCGCTCCGCACCGCTAAAGCTAACTCTCCTCTGCTCTCATCCTTCTAGACCTATCGGCTGCCTTCGATACTGTGAACCATCAGATCCTCCTCTCCACCCTCTCCGAGTTGGGCATCTCCGGCGCGGCCCACGCTTGGATTGCATCCTACCTGACAGGTCGCTCCTACCAGGTGGCGTGGCGAGAATCTGTCTCCTCACCACGCGCTCTCACCACTGGTGTCCCCCAGGGCTCTGTTCTAGGCCCTCTCCTATTCTCGCTATACTTCAAGTCACTTGGCTCTGTCATAACCTCACATGGTCTCTCCTATCATTGCTATGCAGACGACACACAATTAATCTTCTCCTTTCCCCCTTCTGATGACCAGGTGGCGAATCGCATCTCTGCATGTCTGGCAGACATATCAGTGTGGATGACGGATCACCACCTCAAGTTGAACTTCGGCAAGACGGAGCTGCTCTTCCTCCCGGGGAAGGACTGCCCGTTCCATGATCTCGCCATCACGGTTGACAACTCCATTGTGTCCTCCTCCCAGAGCGCTAAGAACCTTGGCGTGATCCTGGACAACACCCTGTCGTTCTCAACGAACATCAAGGCGGTGGCCCGTTCCTGTAGGTTCATGCTCTACAACATCCGCAGAGTACGACCCTGCCTCACACAGGAAGCGGCGCAGGTCCTAATCCAGGCACTTGTCATCTCCCGTCTGGATTACTGCAACTCGCTGTTGGCTGGGCTCCCTGCCTGTGCCATTAAACCCCTACAACTCATCCAGAACGCCGCAGCCCGTCTAGTGTTCAACCTTCCCAAGTTCTCTCACGTCACCCCGCTCCTCCGCTCTCTCCACTGGCTTCCAGTTGAAGCTCGCATCCGCTACAAGACCATGGTGCTTGCCTACGGAGCTGTGAGGGGAACGGCACCTCAGTACCTCCAGGCTCTGATCAGGCCCTACACCCAAATAAGGGCACTGCGTTCATCCACCTCTGGCCTGCTCGCTTCCCTACCACTGAGGAAGTACAGTTCCCGCTCAGCCCAGTCAAAACTGTTCGCTGCTCTGGCTCCCCAATGGTAGAACAAACTCCCTCACGACGCCAGGACAGCGGAGTCAATCACCACCTTCCGGAGACACCTGAAACCCCACCTCTTTAAGGAATACCTAGGATAGGATAAAGTAATCCTTCTCATCCCCCCCCCCTTAAAATATTTAGATGCACTGTTGTAAAGTGGCTGTTCCACTGGATGTCATAAGGTGAATGCACCAATTTGTAAGTCGCTCTGGATAAGAGCGTCTGCTAAATGACTTGAATGTAAATGAATGAATGAATGTAAATTGTTCTTCCTCTGTCAATCATGGTTACCTGCAAGGAAACACGTGACGTCATCATTGCTTTGCACAAAAAGGGCTTCACATGCAAGGATATTGCTGCCAGTAAGATTGCACCTAAATCAAACATTTTAACGGATCATCAAGAACTTCAAGGAGAGCGGTTCAATTGTTGTGATAAAGGCTTCAGGGCGCCCAATAAAGTCCAGCAAGCGCCAGGACTGTCTCCTAAAGTTGATTCAGCCGCGGGATCGGAGCACCATCAGTACAGAGCTTGCTCAAGAATTGGCAGCAGGCAGGTGTAAGTGCATCTGCACACACAGTGAGGCAAAGACTTTTGGAGGATGGCCCTGTGTCAAGAAGGGCAGCAAAGAAGCCACTTCTCTCCTGGAAAAACATCAGGGACAGACTGATATTCTGAAAAAGGTACAGGGATTGGACTGCTGAGGACTGGTGTAAAGTAATTTTCTCTAAGGAATCCCCTTTCCGATTGTTTGGGGCATCCGGAAAAAAGCTTGTCCGGAGAAGACAAGGTGAGCGCTATCATAAGTCCTGTGTCATGCCAACAGTAAAGCATCCTGAGACCATTCATGTGTGGGGTTGCTTCTCAGCCAAGGGAGTGGGCTCACTCACAATTTTGCCTAAGAACACAGCCATGAATAAAGAATCGTACAAACACATCCTCCGAGAGCAACTTCTCCCAACCATCCAGGAACAGTTTGGTGACGAACAATGCCTTTTCCAGCATGATGGAGCACCTTGCCATAAGGCAAAAGTGATAACTAAGTGGCTCGGGGAACAAAACATCGATATTTTGGGTCCATGGCCAGGAAACTCCCCAGACCTTGAGAACTTGTGGTTAAGCCTCAAGAGGAGGGTGGACAACAAAACCCCACAAATTCTGACAAACTCCAAGCATTGATTATGCAAGAATGGGCTGCAAACAGTCAGGATGTGGCCCAGAAGTTAATTGACAGCATGCCAGGGCAGATTGCAGAGGTCTTGAAAAAGAAAGGTCAATATTGCAAATATTGACTCTTTGCATCAACTTCATGTAATTGTCAATAAAAAAGCATTTGACACTTATGAAATGCTTGTAATTATACTTCAGTATTCCATAGTAACATCTGACAAAAATATCTAGCAGCAAACTTTGTGGAAATTAATATTTGTGTCATTCTCAAAACTTCTGGCCACGACTGTACACCGTTTGTCCTGCAGCCCATGTCAGTGAGAACGGAGTAATATCGACAAGAAGAACCCTGTTACATAGCGTGGGCTGGCGAGATGAGATTAGGGTTGGGGGCTGCGTGCACTATCTGCTGTGCTGTATGTGAGTGTCTGTGTGTAACAGTGCTCCGACATGTGAAATCAATGACCACTCTGTGGAACCGAGATGTGGCCACGCCGTGTGTGCTTCTGCTGTTGGTGTGCTCTACGAGTTGTGTGAATCATGAAAAGGCATAGCAGAGAAAGCAAGAGAGAGGATTGTGTGTGTGTGTAGTCACTGTGTTAGGAGTTTCAGTGCTAACCCTAGTCTGTACTTCCATAGATTGTACTGTGTGTGGATGGCTGGGATAATACAAGTGGATGATTCTGCAATGGATGAGCAAAGACACACACACTTCTCTCATTGCTCCATCACAGTATTGTCTGTTTATTCCTTTTTCTCTATATGTCTCACTCCTATGCATGCTCACACACACACACACACACACACACACACACACACACACACACACACACACACACACACACACACACACACACACACACACACACACACACACACACACCTGGTTTGTTTTATATTAATAGTTAGCAATTAATACTTAACAAATAGGACATTTCTGTTCTGTTTAATTCTGTGTTTCTGTAAAGAGCTGGTTTCCACTCTAGTTCCCTGCAGACAATCTGGGCGAATGGTCACTGGAGATGGCTTGAGCTGACAAATGAGTCAAAGACTGCATTACAGAGACAATGTGTTTTACTAGAGATAGCTTAAAAGTAGAACACTCCCTCATTGTCTCAAAATAATCCTTGCATCTGGGAAACTAAGCCAGATTGTGGATAAGACAACAACCCATGTGGAGATAACGACTGGATGAACCCAGAGTGGCTTCTGATGCTCCTTGGTCTGCATGAGGGGGGTTGAACCAACCCTAACTGAGCATGGTTAGTGTCAGCTATATATAGAACTCTGCATTTGTGTAAAGGTTAGGTTACTCGGTCCAATACTTAAGAGTGGAGGGTGTCGACCAGCCTCATTGCAATAATTAATCGATACTAAATAAAGATGATTGTTTGAAGAAATGACCATGTCTCTCTCAGTACTGAATTTCCACACCATTTTTAGCGATGAGGATGGGATCTCTGCAACTTCAACTGCTCCTGAAGATCTGGGTAAACTGTGCACAGGGGATCAGAAATTGTGATCTCAGGGAAAAACCACACTCATTATTGAGCAGCTGTACCCTCCTATTATCTGAAAGGTAGTGGGCATGGGTGGATACCAGAGTTCGGGGAGAGGTAGGCTTGGACAATGTATCAATAAGCAATTGACATTATGAAGAGAGAAAAAATATTTAAAAAATAAAAGCCCCTGTTGAGGGTACGCTCAGAGCGAGTTCTTCCTTATGAGGGCCACAGGTTAGGTAACTAGCAGGACTGAGTTGCTTTGATAAGAATGTTCCTAAGTGAGGTATCCTTGGGAATGGTTGTTAAATAGCCAGTTGAGGGCAACCAAAAGTCCAGCCCGTAGTACTGAATTGATCACAGTAGGACTGGTGAGGTTTGTGGGAACAAGGGACCAGAGCTTGGTGACATCCTGCGGGGGCACTAGTGCTGGCGGAGTTCTATTAGACAAGGGACCTGCGCCCAGTGACACCTGAAAGGACACTGGCCCTGGCAAAGTCTAATTATAACGTGTTGTGTTAGTTATGTGTTTTTTAGTGTGTTAACAGGTATGCCCTGGGTTACTATTTTTAGGTGTTTTGATCGTTTTCCTCATCGGTCTCATTCCCCTCTTGTGTTTTTTTTGTTTGTGTTTTCTGTGAATGTGATACGAGTGTGTGTGAGGGAAGTATGTTTTGGGAACAGTACTGTGTGAATGTGAATTAGAGTGTGTGAGGGCAGAAATAAGTGTTAATCCTACATTAAGATAATAAGATATGTAGCGTTATCTTGGGGTCCGTTCAACACTGCCCATCATAGAATATCAGGGGGTGGTATTATTAAGTGCTAGATGTTATTTTAGAAAATAGCTGCAAATCTAGAATTTCTGGAAGTCTAGGAACCGTTGAGGATACGTGTGGAGCATTATTCCCATAAGGGTCCGGGAAATTGATCAAACAAGGCTACAAAAGCAATGGATCAATGTTTTGGGTGGTAAGAGGCTATAGTATTGTGCCCACCTTTGTTTTCTCCTTAAGAATTGGCTAATGTATGTTTACATTTGGGCATTACAAGTTCATCTTAAAATAACAGATGTTTAATGAGTGTGAAGCAGAGGTTGGTATTAATTTAGTTTAGTAATATTGATAAGGAGGATTGATGTAAACTTAATGGGTGTTGACAGTATGTGAATGGTAATACAGTGCCTTGCAAAAGTATTCACCATCTTGGCATTTTTCCATATGTATTCGCCCCCTTTGCTATGAAGCCCCTAAATAAGATATGGTGCAACCATTTACCTTCAGAAGTCACATAATTAGTTAAATAAAGTCCACCTGTGTGCAATCTAAGTGTCACATTATCTGTCACATGATCTCAGTATATTCTGTATGTTCTGAAAGGCCACGGAGACTGCAACAGCACTAAGCAAGGGGCACCACCAAGCAAGCGGCACTATGAAGACCAAGGAGCTCCCCAAACAGGTCAGCGACAAAGCTGTGGAGAAGGACAGATCAGGGTTGGGTTATAAAAAAATATCAGAAACTTTGAACATCCTATGGAGCACCATTAAACCATTATTAAAAGATGAAAAGAATAAGGCACCACAACAGACCTGCCAAGAGAGGGCCACCCACCAAAACTCAAGGATCACGCATTAATCAGCGAGGCAACAAAGAGACCAAAGATAACCCTGAAGGAGCTGCAAAGCTCCACAGCGGAGATTGGAGTATCTGTCCATAGGACAACTTTAAGCCGTACACTCCACAGTGCTGGGCTTTACGGAAGAGTGGCCAGAAAAAAGCCTTTGCTTAAAATAAACAAAATAAGCAAAGACATTTGGTGTTCACCAAAAGGCATGTGGGAGACTCCCCAAACATATGGAAGAAGGTACTCTGGTCAGATGAGACTAAAATTGAGCTATTTGGCCATCAAGGAAAATACAATGTCTGGCGCAAACCCAACACCTCTCATCACCCCGAGAATACCATCCATGTTTTTCATCAACAGGGACTGGAAAACTGGTCAGAATTGAAGGAATGATTGGATGGCGCTAAATACAGGGAAATTCTTGAAGGAAACCTGTTTCAGTCTTCCAGAGATTTAAGAAAGGGGCAGAGGTTCACCTTCCACCAGGACAATGACCCCAAGTATACTGATAAAGCAACACTCAAGTGGTTTAAGGGGAAACATTTAAATGTCTTGGAATAGTCAAAGAACAGACCTTAATCAAATTGAGAATCTGTGGTATGAATTAAAGATTGCTGTACACCAGCGGAACCCATCCAACTTGAAGGAGCTGAAGCAGTTTTGCCTTGAAGAAATCCCAGTGGCTAGATGTGCCAAGATTAGAGAGACATACCCCAAGAGACTTCCAGCTGTAATTGCTGCAAAATGTGACTCTACAAAGTATTGACTTTGGGGGGGGGGATGAATAGTTATGCCCGCTCAAGTTCAGTTTTTTTTTGTCTTATTCCTTGTTTGTTTCACAATAAAATATATTTTGCATCTTCAAAGTGGTAGGCATGTTGTGTAAATCAAATCATACAACCCCCCCAAATATCCATTTTAATTCCAGGTTGTTAGGCAACAAAATAAGAAAAAATGCCAAGGGGGTTGGGGGGTGAATACTTTCACAAGCCACTGTAGGTTATTAGTGGGGTTTTTATAGCTCTCTAATGAGGCAAAATGTTTGTAAAAGGTACAAGGTTAAATGAGGAGTAGAGGGATTGAGCCTTGAGATCATAAAACAAATTAGCTGTGGTTGAAAGTGAGCAGGCAGTGGCACATTTGAAGTAGAGGTATGAGTAACATTCTTTGACAATTTCTGATTATTGTTTCTTGGTTTTGTAGTTTTGGTGACACCAGTGAATTCGAGCAGGAAGTTAACGTATTCTATAATGATCATCTGTTTCCATTACATGGAAAGTAATTAAAGTAGATTGAAATAAGTATTGAATATTAAGCTGATAAGACTTTTTGAAGCTTCTACATTTGTTAAACAGTTTTCTACAGTTTTCTATTATACTAAATTAATGCAACATGTTAAATTGATAGGATTACTGGAAAGGGGCTCTGGGATTGTTTATTTTAGACGGGTCGATTCCACTTAATGGAACACGGTATATTCGGATGCGTCTTGAATTGGATTCTTGCTTCCAGGACAGATGGAAGTCCAATGCAGTATGTATGTTAATTAAGGGAGATGTGGAGACCACGTCTCAAACAACTTTTTATTAGATGCCTGTGATCAAATATGATTGATTCCTTACACTGAGATAGACTACTATGGTGGAAAAAATGCAAGATTATGTTATAATACTTTTATTGCATGAAATGGTTGTTTTATGCAACAGAATAGAGTATTCTATATATTGTGTGTGTTCTACTGAGGATGGCCATCTGGGAGATAATACTGACAGGAGATTTAAGATGTCTTTTGGCTGATAAAACCTAAAGAGCATTCCAGAGCGTGAGTTAATGTTTCTGTTCTATACTGTATCAGGGAGAGATGGTTCCAGTTTGGAGTCGGAGGGTCAGACACTGGTCTCTACACAATGAAAACTGTTGACACAGCAGATACTGTCTGCTATGTATTATAGGTATCTTTCATACAGATCTTAACCTTGTGACACATTCTATATATATATATCGGTTGTTTGTCTTGTAGGTTGAAAGGGGTGTATCTTGGCTATAAAAGACCTTCGTACTTTTGTCTCGGGGCTCTCAACGAATCATCTGAGCGTGAATCGTCGACCAGCCATGACCAGCCATCATTATCGTAGAGCACTCAAACAATTCACTTTATGTGTGTGCGTTGTATTGACCTGCTCCCTTATTGTGATTAAATATTTAGTTTAAATATTAAGTATAACTCTGACTTGTGTGATAAGTTTGTCTCCTCATTTGCTAGTAAAGAAATGAACCACCACACTACATTTGCAACAGAAAAAAGTATTATATTTAGAGTGGTAAGAGGAACAATCTATGGCGAAACAGCTGTTACATAATGTTGTTGGACATTGGTCTAGTAACAACACCAGGATAAGTTTACATGGTTATGAATGGAGAGACCAGTCAAATAATACAATATGGGAGTGAATTGTCAGACTCGGTGGCGAGATACGTTGCATGCTAAATTAAGCGCACATGAACATTGGGGTACATTAACCTCTCTAGGGTAGGGGGCAGCATTCGGAATTTTGGATGAAAAGCATGCCCAAATTAAAACGGCCTGCTACTCGGGCCCAGAAGATATATGCATAGAACTGGTAGATTTGGATAGAAAACACTCTAAAATTTTCCAAAACTGTTAAAATAGTGTCTGAGCATAACAGAACTGATTTGGCAGGCGAAAACCTGAGAATAATCCATTCAGGAAGTATTTTTTGTGTGTAGTTTTCTATTCAATGCTATTACAGTATCCATTGACTTAGGACTGCAGTTCCTATGCATTCCACTAGATGCCAATTTGTAAGTCGCTCTGGATAAGAGCGTCTGCTAAATGACTTAAATGTAAATGTAATGTCAACAGTCTTTAGAAATTGTTTCAGGCTTGTATTCTTATAAATGAGGGAGTAAGACCAGTCTGAATGAGTGGACCCTGACGTGTCACAGAGCTTTTTCATGCGCAATCCTGAGAGAGTGCATTTCTTGTTTACCTTTTATATTGACAACGTTATTGTCCAGTTTAAATATTATAGATCATTTAGGCTAAAAAACAAACTGGGGATTGAATATAAACATCGTTTGACATGTTTCTATGAACTTTACGGATACAATTTGGATTTATTTTCTGCCCGTTTTGACTGCTTTTAAGCCTGTGGATTACTGAAGAAAACACGCAAACAAAAAGGTTTTTGGATATAAAGAGACTTTATCGAACAAAAGGAACATTTATTGAGTAAATTAATGTCTTTGAGTGCCACCATATGAAGATCATCAAGGTAAGGGATTCACTTCTGCTTGGCTGGTTACTGTTTGTAATAATTTGTCAACTGGGCTATGTTCTCAAATAATCGTGAGGTATGCTTTCGCCGTAAAGCATTTTAAAAATCTGACACCGTGGTTGGATTCACAAGAAGTTAATCTTTAAACCTATGTAAAATACGGTTTGTTTTCGGAATTTTTATCAATGAGTATTTCTGTATTTGAATTCTGCAATCTCACTGGATTTTGGCCAGATGGGATGCTAGCATCCCACATACCCTAGAGAGGTTAAAACAAATGATTAATGATTTGAGGGAGTACAATGGACTTATCATTATGTTTTGTGTGTAGTTAAAACATTTGGGTTGCTGATTATGATATTAGTATAGTGAATGCTAAAGAAAGACACTTTCGCTTCCAGGAGAAAGAGGTAAACATTTCTCTCTCACTTTGAAATGTCTTGGGAGAGGGGTGAGTGAAATTCAGCAGTTTTATAGATATAAAGGTATCCACATTCGGTGGTAAAGAGGAGTTAAATTACCATAGGGTTTGCAGGGACCCACACACAACACACTTGCTATGAATATTTGATTGTCATTTTAAATATTATATTATTATTATTAAAAACTACTATATGTCTGATTTATTGTGAGTCTTCTATTTTATTTGGGTATCTTAAAGGGACATGCACATACACAGAATTTTCTAAAGTTGTTATTTTTTTTGTTTTAATTGAACATGTGAATTATTCTGATAATTAAAAAATGTTTTGAAGAAACTTACTGTGAACCTGGAAATAGAAAAGTATGAAATGTTTTGACTGTTTTTACATAATTCATCTAATATAGACAGAAACACTTCTTTGAAGGGTTTGAATCACCTCTGTCCTGACTTTCTAGTGTGGTTTGATCACCCTCACTGAAAAGCCGAAAGATGTTTGGATGATGATTTAAAGGTTATATTTAATACTGATTTGAATACTGATAATAACGGATACGTTTTATAACTAATAGGACCACGAGAAGGATAGACCTGTCTCTAGTCTATTTGTACTATAAAGTTATAGGTACACATTGTTATTTTTTGTTATTAAGGGTAGTAATTCCAATTTCATTTGCAGTGTTGTTGTTTTTACACAGTCACTATGGTGAGTCGTGTCAAAATGGGGGAATTACCAGTCATTTTGAGGGTTTTTGGATTGAAATGTACACACCTTGAGTGATATGTAGGGATGCATCGAGTGATATATGAATGAGTGTATTGTTGCGTTGTTTGTTCTGTTTTGAAAATCTCACCAGATTGGGTCTGCTGGATGATCAGGATAACTTCTTGTGATAAGGGGAGTATAAACCAATATGGGAATATTGTTTCAACAGAATGTGATGTTATTTTTTGTGATGTTATTTTTATGTACATGTGTTTTAAACATTGGATTAAGAATATTGGTAGTAGTAATAATTTGTCATACGGTAGATCATTTGTTTGGATTTCTTTCCTGAATCGGAAATTAAATGAACCACAGTTGAAGTCGGAAGATTACATGCACTTAGGTTGGAGTCATTACAAATCGTTTTTCAACCACTCCACAAATTTCTTGTTAAAAAATTAACCAACCCAATTTAAACAATTTAAAAGGCAATGCTACCAAATACAAATTGAGTATATGTAAACTTCTGACCCACTGGGAATGTGATGAAAAAACACAAGCTGAAATAAATCACTCTACTATTATTCTTAAAAAAGTAAAGCAGTGATCCTAACTGACACAAGACAGAATTTTTTACGAGGATTAAAAACCGAGTTTAAATGTTTTTGGCTAAGGTGTATGTAAAACCTCCAACTTCATCTGTAAACATTTTTTTTGATCTGTCCTTTCTCAAGATTATGGATTGTGACTACAGATGGCATATAGATGTACGGAAGGGAATTTGACCAAACAGGGTGTGGACCTCAAAACCCCCTATAACCGGCTCAAGAAATGGCGTTCACTACGGCCCTGTCCTGCACCACTTCTATCGAGAGACCGAGTCCGAGCGGAAGCCATCTGAAGAAGAAATGGCAGAAGATTGAGTGCCGGGATAAGAAGAGGGTTGGTCAACTGTGCCCGTAATTGATTTAGACTTGTCTGAAATTGTTATTTTAGGGTATCAGGTTGATTGAGGTTTATACACTGCTTCATTTATAGAAATTTAGGCTAAGAATGCATTGAGATACTGACCTGCAATTATAACCCTGACGAGAAACTTAATACTAGAATTATGAGTTTAATATATGGTCTAGTAATATAAATGTACATTCTGCCAGTGTTGATGTATGTTAAATTGATGGTTTTAATTTTGAGTGTTAGAATCAA
The DNA here is from genome assembly GCF_021184085.1 of Oncorhynchus gorbuscha. Classification (NCBI taxonomy): domain Eukaryota; kingdom Metazoa; phylum Chordata; class Actinopteri; order Salmoniformes; family Salmonidae; genus Oncorhynchus; species Oncorhynchus gorbuscha. The sequence goes on along the minus strand of NC_060190.1, from coordinate 19,006,517 downwards.
TGTGAATCACTGAGCAAGGCCATTCAAAAATGTTGGTTTGAGAATTAATTGGGTATTGAATTATGATTTGGAAACTGAATGATTGATTTGAGTAAGTTTTAGTATGTTAAAACTATATGAGTGGAGCAATTAATGTTTTATGGATCGATTGTTTTTATTATTCTTATGCTAATGATGACATTGGTAAAGAAGTTGTGTACTATGTTGGGACTATTCTCAGCATGCCTTGGTGAATGGAGGGGTGAACTCTGATCCCGAGAGTGAAACTGATCCTAATCTATTAGATTTATATTCATTAACAAATTGAAATGTTTCATTATAATGGGGCAGCAGGTAGCCTAGTGGTTAGAGTGTTGGGCCAGTAACCAAAAGGTTGCTAGATCGAATCCCCGAGCTGACAAGGTAAAAATCTGTCGTTCTACCCCTGAACAAGGCAGTTATCCCACTGTCAAAGTAAATAAGAATTTGTTCTTAACTGACTTGCCTAGTTAAATAAAAATTTTAATAAACCTCAGGAACTATATCAGGTTTATGCTAATGGCACCATAGATTCCATAGGCGATGCCTCAGACACAGTGGGATCATGATGCTTGTCCTGGGTCATGTTCATTAGGCACTAAATGGAATAAATTTATTTTTAAACCTTAAAGGTTAAGTTGAGAGAATTCTCAAAATGGGGGAATATGTTAGAGACATCACATATTTACCTGGTTTGTTTGATATTAATAGTTAGCAATTAATACTTAACAAATAGGACATTTCTGTTGTGTTTAATCCTGTGTTTCTGTAAAGAGATAGTTTCCATCTAGTTTCCTGCAGCTCATCTGGGCGTATGGTCACTGGAGATGGCTGGAGCTGACAAATGAGTCAAAGACTGCATTACATAGACAATAATGTGTTTTACTAGAGATACTTTAGGAGTAGAACAATCCCTCATTGTCTCAAAATCATCCTTGCATCTGGGAAAATAAACCAGAGTGGGGATTAGACAACAACCCATGTGGAGATAACAACAGGATGAACCCAGAGTGGCTTATGATGCCCCAATCTGCATGAGGGGGTTTGAACCAAACATGACTGAGCATTGTTAGTGTCAGTTATATATAGAACTCTGCATTTGTGTAAAGGTTAGGTTACTCGGTCCAATACTTGGGGGGGGGTTTACCAGCCTCCCTATTGCAATAATTAATCAATATTAAATAAAGATGATTGTTTGAAGAAATGACCAAATTACTCAGTACTGAATTTCCACGACAATGCCCACGCACACTTGTGCAAGCACAAACTCGCACGCAAGCAAGCCTAGACACAAGCACGCACAGACACGCACACACAGACGCACACAAGTCCGCACACAGACAAGCCCACGCGCACGCACACACACACAGGCCCGCGCACACACAAGCATGCACACTCTCTCTGTATCCCCCTTTCGCTCATTCTACATCCTGACTACTTTTGACACCCAGAGGGCACCAAAGCACAAACCTTTAACAGCTTTCACACCCCTTTCCATTCACATGATAGGAGTAACACACAGTATGTGAGTGTGTGTGTGTGTGTCAGTCAGTCTTTGTGTATGTATGTGTCTCAGACTGTGGGTGTGAGCATGTGTCTAAGTGTGTGCGCGTATTTTACCGTGTGTGTTACTCTATAGGTCTCTGTGTGTGCGTGCGTGCTTTCGTGTCTAACGATACACACGTCCCACCAGTCTCAGTGGGATTACTCCCTTATTCTATTCATACCGAGGCTCTTAATCTCCATTCAGAAGATTTTTCTCCCTTTGATGGCTTTTTGTCTTAAGACAGACACTTGCAGCCGGTGGTGGTGCCCTATGACTACAGCCACACACACACAGATGGTCAATAGAAACACAAGCACATACAGACAGTCCGGTGGCATACAGTAAACCACTCCCAGAGGCCTTCCCTACTGAGTCAGTGGTTGTTGTGACAACCCAGATGCAGGATACACACATCTCCCAGCTAGAAATGACATGCTGGAGAGTTTCACAAAGCTGCACAGACATAAAAACACACTGCTAAATAGATTATAAATGATTGCATTTAAAAAGGCACAATGCAACCATTTCTATATCAATATCAAATTGTTTCTGGGTAACAATTATACTGAACAAAAACAAATGCACCATGCAACAACGTGACAACCATTTGCCTCATGCAGTGTGACATCTCCTTCGCATAGAGTTGATCAGGCTATTGATTGTGGCCTGTGGAATGTTGTCCCACTCCTCTTCAATGGCTGTGTGATGTTGCTGGATATTGGCTGGAACACGCTGTCAAACACGTCGATCCAGAGCATCCCAAACATGCTCAACGGGTGACCTGTCTGGTGAATATGCAGACCAGGGAAGAACTGGGACATTTTCAGCTTCTAGAAATTGTGTACAGATCCTTGCAACATGGTGCCGTTGTGCATTATCATGCTGAAACATAAGTTGATGGCGGCGGATGAATGGCACGACAATAGGACTCAGGATCTCGTCACGGTATTTCTGCATTCAAATTGCCAATGATAAGATGCAATTGTGTTGGTTGTCTGTAGCTTATGCCTGCCCATACATAACCCCACCATGGGGCACTCTGTTCACAACATTGACATCAGCAAACCGACACCCACACGATGCCATAAGCGTGGTCTGCAGTTGTGAGGCTGGTTGGATGTACTGCCATATTCTTTAAAACAACGGATAGAAATTAACATTCAATCATCTGGCAACAGCTCTGGTGAACAGTCCTGTAGTCAGCATGACAATTGCATGCTCCCTCAAAACTTGAGACATCTGAGGCATTGTGATGTGACAAAACTACACATTTTAAAGTTTTATTGTCTCCAGCTCAAGGTGCACCTGTATAATGATCATGCTGTTTAATCAGCTTCTTTATATGCCACACCGGTCAGGTTGTTCTGTGGCGGAGATCTTTGTGGGCTATACTCGACCTTGTCTCAGGATGGTAAGTTGGTGGTTTAAGTTATCCCTCTAGTGGTGTGGGGGCTGTGCTTTGGCAAAGTGGGTGGGGTTATATCCTTCCTGTTTGGCCCTGTCCAGGGTTATCATCGGATGGGGCCACGGTGTCTCCTGACCCCTCCTGCCTCCAGTATTTATGCTGCAGTAGTTTATGTGTCTGGGGGCTAGGGTCAGTTTGTTATATCTGGAGTACTTCTCCCGTCTTATCCGGTGTCCTGTGTGAATTTAAGTATGTTCTCTCATTCTTTCTCTCTCTCGGAGGACCTGAGCCGTTGGACCATTCCTCAGGACTACCTGGCACGATGACTCCTTGCTGTCCCCAGTCCACCTGGCCGTGCTGCTGCTCCAGTTTCAACTGTTCTGCCTGCGGCTATGGAATCCTGACCTGTTCACCGAACGTGCTACCTGTCCCAGACCTATTATTTGACCATGCTGGTCATTTATGAACATTTGAACATCTTGGCCATGTTCTGTTATAATCTCCACCCGGCACAGCTAGAAGAGGACTGGCCACCCCTCATAGCCTTGTTCCTCTCTAGGTTTCTTCCTAGGTTCTGGCCTTTCTAGGGAGTTTTTCCTAGCCACCGTGCTTCAACATCCACATTGCTTGCTGTTTGGGGTTTTAGGCTGGGTTTCTGTACAGCACTTTTGAGATATCAGCTGATGTACGAAGGGCTATATAAATACATTTGATTTGATTATCTCGGCAAAGGAGAAATGGTCACTAACAGGGATGTAAATACATTTGTACGCTTTTTCTGTGTATGGAAAATGTAGGGGATCTTTTATTTCAGCTCATGAAACATGGGACCAAAACCTTAAAAGTTGGGTTTATATTTTTGTTCAGTGTAAGTACCTAATGTAGTGGATTTCCATTAAATTTGGCAAAAATAGCTATTCGGCAAAAAACTATTTCTCCAGCAAGAACTTTGCTAGGACTGTCTGGGAGTGGTCTGAGTGGGGAGGGGAAAACTGAAAACTGCCTTTTATTGGCAGAGAGGTTTGGAGTGCTCTTTATAATTGGTCTATTAGCCAATATTCCACATGGTGATGTCACCGTGGTTAAGTTGAAACTCCCGACCATGCAAACCTGCTGATCAGAAGGCCACCAGGTCTCAAAGTTAAAAGTGTACAGCCATAGGGCACAATTAAGACAAAAAAGGTGTGCGTGTTGCACTCACTGTCTGAGTAGCTGCCGTCCCTGTTTCCAACCCAGCTGACTACTGTTGGGGGGGCTCGGGACCTCGTTTTCATTCCCTTCATCTGATGGAGAGAGGGGAAACAAGAATGAGACACACAGACAGAGACAGACAGATACAGAGAGAGATGCACCATGTCATTAAGGATTCCACTCAGTCTTGAAGCATGGACTGACATACAGTATTTGTGCTGCATTCAATTTCATTCCAAAATTCCAATTGAAACATAGTCTAACCTGGATTGCACCATGTGTCCTGACCTATCAGAATGCATAAAGTACATCGGAACAAAACATGTCAGTATTGTGACATTTGACAAGCACAAATGTGACTTGTTTCAGGAAACTAGGAATATGTCGCACGTCACTACTTCACAGGAGAGCCATTTGAACATAAACATGATTTTTTTTTATGAAAATGTGAGATTTTTTGGCAGAAAGGCCTTCATGCAATTTAATAACAAACTTGTATTCCTTCCGTAAATACAAATATAGGGCCCTATGTTTTCCGTGATGTGGAAAACGGATGGAATCGCGGAATTTGATAATAAAAATGGAATCAACTATAAATATGGAATATTGCAGAATTTTCCATAATTTGGCTGAAATTGCTTAAATCAAATCCAAAGTAGGCCTAATTATTGTAGTAACCTATATGATTTCAGAATTGTAAAATTACAGACGATTAGGCCTAGGGAAATAATTACGGGGGGGGGGGTCGTGCGTGAGACCCTTATCTCACAACTTGGCTGTCATTTTGAGAAACATGTCAATGTCGTCAAAAAACGAAAATGTGATGCTAACCCCTAAATTCAAAGCTGAGCAATACCCAAAGGACTATTATGAGTCAAGTTGTTTTGCAAATTCTGTGAACATACTATTGACTGTTCCTAGGCCATCATTGAAAATAAGAATTTGTTCTTAACCGACTTGCCTAGTTAAATAAAGGTAAAATAAAATAAAAATTGGACCTGTAAAAATACGTATGATCATCACTTAAGGTCCAAAGCCCATGTGAAGAACAGGGAAAAGCTCCATGTTAGCCAGAGCATGACTCTTCAATGACTCTTCATTACTAGTGCAAACGCATCAGTAGATTCAAGACGAGAATTTATTCAGGACTTTGTGGCCGAGTTCAACATCCCCTTAGAAAAGCAAAGAAAGCTACGGCCATTTCTTGTGAAGAATTGCAAATAAGGGAGGAGCGTTGCCTGAAAATGGGAGCAGCCTCTGTCAAATTCACCTGTCCCTGCCGTTCTACAGAAGATCTGTGGGAAGAAGTTTGCGGTGGTTGTTGACGAGACAACAGATGCAAGGGATTGCAGCATTCATCATTGGTGAATTAATTTAACAGCCTATTAATATACTGTTGCAATAGCCTACATTTACATTCTGCAATATGAATTGTCCCCATGCAAATTGTGATATTCCAAATGATGAGCTACCGTGGTGAAATATAACGATGCATAATGTCAATAGCTGTCTGCCTCTCCATCTAGCTAACTATCGCTGTATCTAGATTGTGCAGGCCTTCACTGCTAAGCTAACCTTCATCTCTGAGGGCTGCTCCGAACTGATGACAGCTCTGTCAATCCTGGAAGGAACCCACCGTCCCACAGCAGTGTCTACATATAATTGGAGGATCTTGCCGAGTGAATGGAATGGCAAAAACATGTGGGTATGGTGCCAAAACAGACGAGCTACTCCAATTTGTAAGTCGCTCTGGATAAGAGCGTCTGCTAAATGACTTAAATGTAAATGTAAATGTAGATGGGGATTGGAGAGAGGAGGGAGGTGCTTGACCAACTCCATGATGCATCCACTTGGCCTTCACAAAGTTCTCAAAGCACTGGGACACACATCCAGCCAGAGAGGTCTACAGGCTGGCTAGGGTGCTCGATCCGTGGTAGGCTCCAGCCATGGAAAAGAAGATTGAAGCCTACACAACTGAAACCCATGGCAAGCCCATCAACAGAGCTCAGTGAATAATGGATTGCCTATCAGCACTGTGTGTCCAGTGAGCCCTCATCTGCTTTGGAGCTTGCTGATTACTGGAGGGGCCTGAGTGAGAGATTCCCAAGAGTTGCAGAAGTGGCTGTGCCCTACATTACTTCCCAGTCAGCTCAGTCGACTGTGAGAGGAGTTTCAGCAAATGCAACACTCTACTCACAAACAAGCGCAAGGCACTCACCGAGCTCAACACAAAGAGGCTGACAATCATGTACTTCAATGGAGAGGTCTGTGATAGATTGAAAACATACAATGGACAGACATAGGAGCTCATAAGGTAGTTCCATAGGTTTAGCCTATTGCTGCATTATTGCATGAATATTGTTTTACTATTTATAATGAAACAATTATGTGAAGCACAACATTTTTTATTTTTACATAAGTATAACTCTAGGTTTTGCCTATTGCTTGTTGCCTAGATTCTGGCATTACTTTTATTCATTTATAATGAAACACTTAGTAGAACTCTGTATTGAAGCACTTGCCTTGATAAAAAAACAGTGCAATGTTGTGTTGCATCATTACAAATTTACTGTTATATCTTATTAAATTGTTAGCGTTTTATTAATTTCAAATTATTATTATTATTATTTCTGAAGATAAAATTAGTGTAAATCGTAAAACACCGAATTCAGAAACATTCAAACAGAAAAAAATGAATTTGGGAAAAAATAAAAACTGATTTCATAGGGCCCTAAACATAAAATTGTTAAAATTACGAGCCTAGTTGGTTTGGCCACGGAAAATGACAGTAACCTTCACGCTAGCCATGATTGGCTGAGATTATGCATGTGCTGGACATGCCGGGAGATGAGTTTGGATTGGTCTGCCATGTAGCATGCTTCTGTCTATGACATAAACTGCTCAGTATGTGTTGATAATCATTTCTACTGTGCCATTTTTGAAAGATATAATGTTAGCCATTGAGAACTACAAAAGTTTTGATACTTTTCTCAACAACATTGATGCCCTGAATTTAACAGGCGCTATCGAAAGATGAGTTGGAAAAAGTGATGGGCTACTTTCTGCACATGCCACGGTCAGTGTGAACCAGAGTGACTCGACAACACTGGCCAAACAAAATGTAGCTACAAACAAACAGAGTTAAATGGTTCCAGTTTGTCGTGAAGAGTTCATCCATGTATACAGGTAAGAGTCTAACTACATTTTCACATATTATGTTTCTAATTTTGTCAGAAAGTCATTTTCATTGCAAGTTAAAGAGTACTGTTTGCTAGCTAGCGAAAGTTAGCTTGCTGGCTAACGTTACGTACATGATTAGTGTAATAATATTACTCGAATCAGAAATCCATTTGCATTGCTAGTTATAGCCTAATGTTAGCTAGCTAACATTGAACCTAGTTGGTTAGCTCTTTAGCTACCTGCAGATTCATACTACAGCTATGACAATGTTTGTATTGGTAGTAGTAGGAGTTGAGATTATTACGGTTCATTGTTTAGCTAGCTACCTACATGTCGAAACAAAAAGACTCCACGTCGCCAGCTGATTACATGACCCATCAAGTCAGCCAGGTGTGTCTGGGGGCGATTTTTATTTTTTTATTTCACCTTTATTTAACCAGGTAGGCTAGTTGAGAACAAGTTCTCATTTGCAACTGCGACCTGGCCAAGATAAAGCATAGCAGTGTGAACAGACAACACAGAGTTACACATGGAGTAAACAATTAACAAGTCAATAACACAGTAGAAAAAAAGAGGGAGTCTATATACAATGTGTGCAAAAGGCATGAGGTAGGTGAATAATTACAATTTTGCAGATTAGCACTGGAGTGATAAATGATCAGATGGTCATGTACAGGTAGAGATATTGGTGTGCAAAAGAGCAGAAAAGTAAATAAATAAAAACAGTATAAAAACAGTATGGGAATGAGGTAGGTGAAAATGGGTGGGCTATTTACCAATAGACTATGTACAGCAGCAGCGATCGGTTAGCTGCTCAGATAGCTGATGTTTGAAGTTGATGAGGGAGATAAAAGTCTCCAAATTCAGCGATTTTTGTAATTCGTTCCAGTCACAGGCAGCAGAGTACTGGAACGAAAGGCGGCCAAATGAGGTGTTGGCTTTAGGGATGATCAGAGAGATACACCTGCTGGAGCGCGTGCTACGGATGGGTGTTGCCATCGTGACCAGTGAACTGAGATAAGGCGGAGCTTTACCTAGCATGGACTTGTAGATGACCTGGAGCCAGTGGGTCTGGCGACGAATATGTAGCGAGGGCCAGCCGCCTAGAGCATACAAGTCGCAGTGGTGGGTGGTATAAGGTGCTTTAGTGACAAAACGGATGGCACTGTGATAGACTCTATCCAGTTTGCTGAGTAGAGTGTTGGAAGCCATTTTGTAGATGACATCGCCGAAGTCGAGGATCGGTAGGATAGTCAGTTTTACTAGGGTAAGCTTGGTGGCGTGAGTGAAGAAGGCTTTGTTGCGGAATAGAAAGCCGACTCTTGATTTGATTTTCGATTGGAGATGTTTGATATGAGTCTGGAAGGAGAGTTTGCAGTCGAGCCAGACACCTAGGTACTTATAGATGTCCACATATTCAAGGTCGGAACCATCCAGGGTGGTGATGCTAGTCGGGCATGCGGGTGCGGGCAGCGATCGGTTGAAAAGCATGCATTTGGTTTTACTAGCGTTTAAGAGCAGTTGGAGGCCACGGAAGGAGTGTTGTATGGCATTGAAGCTCGTTTGGAGGTTAGATAGCACCGTGTCCAATGAGGGCCGAAAGTATATAGAATGGTGTCGTCTGCGTAGAGGTGGATCAGGAAATCGCCATCACTGATATATGCAGAGAAAAGAGTCGGCCCGAGAATTGAACCCTGTGGCACCCCCATAGAGACTGCCAGAGGACCGGACAGCATGCCCTCCGATTTGACACACTGAACTCTGTCTGCAAAGTAATTGGTGAACCAGGCAAGGCAGTCATCCGAAAAACCGAGGCTACTGAGTCTGCCGATAAGAATATGGTGATTGACAGAGTCGAAGGCCTTGGCAAGGTCGATGAAGACGGCTGCACAGTACTGTCTTTTATCGATGGCGGTTATGATATCGTTTAGTACCTTGAGTGTGGCTGAGGTGCACCCGTGACCGGCTCTGAAACCAGATTGCACAGCGGAGAAGGTACGGTGGGATTCGAGATGTATTACAGCCATCTATTGTATTTCATGAATATGTGTACTTGTCAAGACAACAGTGACCCATCCACTTAGCTAGATGTGGCGTGGTTATAGCATTTCCTTCACATAATCCATACATTTAGATTTACCAGAATCATCGTAGCTGGGAGGTTTCATGTCTCCTTGGTTCAACTCTGTTCCATATTTGAGCTTGTGGTATTTTGACCTGAGGGTGAAAGGAAAAGAGAAAAATAGATGGATAAAGAGAGAGAGGAGAAAGAGATAAATAAAAAGCTTTAATGACAAGGCAGCCACAGTGATTTAACAGCTCATTAATGATCTAACAGAACATGACCATCTCAATGTTGATTGTATCTGTATCTGTAAATTAACTGGCTTCACACATACATTTGAAGAAGTGTCTTGTAAATGGCATATATTATATTAAGAACAGGTGGGAGGGATGCTACGCAAGGGCTGGGGTAAGAAATGCATTTGTTAATTCACTGGGTTGATATTAAATCTAAACTTAATGGTGGATATTAAACCATTTTAGTTTTTTTCCTTCCATGCCCAAATAGCACACAAACTATACACTACATATGTTATAGGTCGGCCAGAGGAGTGTGTGATATCTTGGTCTTTACTCATAAAGCGTCTCAGAGTACGAGTGCTGATCTAGGATCAAGTCCTTGCCCTGTCCATTCTTTAGAATCTAAAACACAAAACTGATCCCAGATCAGCACTCCTTCTATGATAGGCTTCGTGAATTCAGGCCCTGGATGGGTGCCCTCTTGTGAAGGAAGATGCACTTAAATGTAAACTTAAACTTGCTTAGCTAGACTGCGACTTGACGTCACTCAAACATCTAAATCACTACAAACAAAGGCCATGAGGAGAGAGGATTAGGTGAGTGGAGTGCTTGTAATTCTATAAGAGGATAAGACACTGAGGGGATGATGGATCACTTCACCACCACCACAATCATCATTGTCCTCATCAATATCATCATCATCATCATCATCATCATCGTAATTTAACTCATTTGTTTCTCAAATCGTTTACATAGGGATTTATAATTAAATCATTGACACATTGAATGTAAAATAGTCAAGTGCATCACACCCTAGCTTATGCTCATTTCCAGTGATTCTTATCATCATCACTAATTGTCAGCCCCAAAAACTAAAAGGTCAGTAAAAGTAATAAGAGCGTCTGCTAAATGACTTAAATGTAAATGTAATGTAATGTACTACCAGGAGAGGTCATTCAAAACAAGATGCTGATCTTGGGTCACATTTGCACTTCCCCCACTAATGGTTAAGGTAAGGATTGGGGGAGGGGAAGATTAGCCTAGATCTTTATCTAGGAGATACTTCACCCCGGAGAGCACCAGATGTCATCCAAAACAAGAGCACTCCCCAAAAAGTTGTCAAATACTGTATAGAAATCCCCGATCACACTAGTAGACGAAGTCATGGCGAAGTTGGATAGCTAAGCTCAGCCGCAGAAACACATCACCGGGTCTAACACTCTTCTCGCGCCGAACTGCGCAAGTGCACGCCGTCAAATCAAATGCACTCCTTCCATATAAAGTTGTTTTTGACCAAAATAAAAACATGTCAGTTTGTCACTTTCACAACGTTAGTATAATAACATGTTCAAATAGTTAAGACATTGTCTTAAATCTAGGTTGTGCCTTTAGATAAAAAATATATTTTTTAAATGTCACTTAAATGTCACTCTCATTGACTTCCCAAACCCCGACCTGGTCTACCTAGTCTGGTTCGCAAGCCTTCCCGGAGGTCTCGCGATGTTGCATTTCATTTTCTTTTAAAAATGTTTTTTAAAGTTATCTTGTGTGACCACAGATTATCCATTATAATTGACCAGATACTTAAGTGGCTGCTCTAACAATGAAAATAAATGTCTTGAGAAAAATGGAAGGCAGTTAGCCGGTGTTCCAGTCTCTTGAGCTAATCCACTCCCTGTACCCCATGTCATGTGCCAAAGACTGCAATTCCAACCACAAAACCTCTTATACAACAACTTGCCCAGCTAACAGCTAAATGTTTGTTTTTGACTATTTGAGGCTCAACATGTTGTCATGGAAACATGTGGAGTGAACAACAACCAATGAGCTACTCCGTCGTAAATCCAGCGCATATTAAACATAGAGATCGCCGAAAGGGCAGTCTCTTCAGCAATGACAAGGAGTGGCATGAAGTGGAATGTTAGCTAAAGAGACTGGTACTCAGACTAAAAGGCAGTCAGGAAGAGGCAAGATCAGGTGGCACCATTCTAGCCAATGACAGGGCAGATACGCGCGTGAACAACAAGCACAACTCCGATCAAGTTTTTTTTCTCTCACAGTTATCGACTTATCAGTACACTCATAACAACCTAACAAAAGATATATTCTATGCCTTTGTCCATAGATGCCACATATCAAGTTTCCTACAGATCGGTCATTCGGTGCCAGAAGAGCAGCGTTAAGTGTTTTTCACAAAATCGGGCTAGTGCTGTCTGAGATATCGCATGTGACTAACGGACGGACACACATCCACAGTCCCCTCCCCGATTTCATTTTGGGGGACAACTAAAAATAAACCCTTCTTGCAAACCATGGGGGTCACCTTGCCTTCATCCAAATGGCACCCTAATCCCTAGTGTACTAGTTTTGACCAGGACCCTTAGGATTCTGGTCAAAAGTTATGCACAATGTAAGGAATAGGGTGCCATTTGGGACGTAGTCCTTGACTTTGCCACAGTCCAGGAGTTATAGCCCAGTCCCAGATCTGTTTGTGCAGTCTTGCCAACTCCCATGATTTGACATGACAGTGACCATAGGAGTTGGCAAGACAGCACAAACAGATCTTGGACCAGGCTACAGGAGTGGATCTTAGTAGTCTAATGTAGTTTCCTCGACTCATCTCCTCTCCTTCATCTGCACTGATTTCTACACGGGTGGACGTAATATTGTGGATGCTTCTCTCAAACTAGTCATTATTTTTTAAACTCTAGTTCTTTCATTTTAGTGTCGAATGCAGATGAAGAAAATGACACAACTGAAGGAGTATTTCGGCATAAATCAATAAATGCCAACACTACGCACAGTAGGTGCAAACTGATACAGATGCACAATGAAATGTTAGCGTTCCAATATCAACGGACAGACCGTTTGATTTGAAATAGACTGAAGGTTGGATGCTCAAGGTTTCTCCTACATGGAAAGGCAAAAACAGAAACATATAATACCAGTCAGAACGCAGAACGATGCAGAATGACTCATGCTCAATTGAGTGGGAGCGAGGGAGAGAAAAAGAGGGAGAGAGAGATAGAGAGAGAGTGGGAGCGAGGGAGAGAAAAAGAGGGAGAGAGAGTGGGAGTGAGGGAGAGATAGAGAGAGTGGGAGCGAGGGAGAGAAAAAGAGGGAGAGAGAGTGGGAGCGAGGGAGAGAAAAGGAAAATGTGTGAAAGGGAAGAGATGGAGAACAGAAAGGCGAGGAAAAGAGGGCAGAGAAAGTGAAACAGACGGGAGACGGGCAAGGTCAGAGAGGGGAAAGGATGGACAAGAAGAGAGAGAGCGAGTGATAAGGACAGAAAGAGAAACAGAATGAGAACAAGAGGGAAAGAGGGACAGAGAGAATGAGACCGTGAACGTGAGCAAGAAAAGGGTAGCTGAGTGACGTGGAGTTGCCGGGAACATTTTGTTCCGAGGCTATAATCACATGGCGGCGAGTGGCGGAGGTTCTCAGAAAGACCATGTCGTTCAGGTTATCTTCATTCCTTCATCCACCCTACCAGACTCTGTAGGTTTAAGACTCAGAGTGAGGCTCTAGCTAGCCTGGACTCCAAACTGGCATATTCGGTTTCACCAGTGATTCCTTCCTAGCCTGGAATTCAAAACGAAACGGAGCATATGAGACTTTGGATTCCAGGCTAGGTTTTAGCCATCCAAACCACATGACCAGTCAGAGTCTCCATTGTAGTCAGTCTAGTCTAATCCGCAGGTCGCCTAGTAGTGGGTAGCAGAGAAAGATCCTATTAAATTATTCTAAATGTGCTACATGCAATTATATGGTGGAATAGGGGTGTGACGCCATGCTGCATTACCCATGATAAGGTGTGAGCAGCACATGACAGTGGGAATGTTCCCAGTCTCAATTTAATCAATTTTAACACAACAACATGTTGAAAAAGTCAAGGGGTTTGAATAGGTTCTGAAGGCACAGTATGTAATGGGATAAAATTGTCTCAATGCTAATATTTCCACAGTGTGTGTGCGCTACTGGGCAGTGTCTCTATTCTGGTCCTGAGAAACCACCGTGTTGGATTTCCCTCCAGTAAGACATCAATTTACAGTATAGCAGCCTTTTGTTGTGGAGACAAATATTGAGTGAGAGATGAGTCCCCCTTGAGATTATTTTGTTGTTGTTGTATTTTACCCCCTTTTCGTGGTGTCCAATTGTTAGTAGTTACTATCTTGTCTCATCACTACAACTCCCGTACGGGCTCGGGAGAGATGAAGGTCGAAAGCCATGCGTCCTCTGAAACACAACCATGCCGCACTGCTTCTTAACACAGCGCGCATCCAATCCGGTAGCCAGCCGCACCAATGTGTCGGAGGAAACACCGTGCACCTGGCGACCTGGTTAGCGCCCGGCACGCCACAGGAGTCGCTGGTGCGCGATGAGACAAGGATCTCCCTACCAGCCAAATCCTCCCTAACCCGGATGACGCTAGGCCAATTGTACGTCGCCCCACGGACCTCCCGGTCGCGGCCGGCTGCGACAGAGCCTGGGTGTGAAACCAGAGTCTCTGGTGGCACAGTGCCCTAGACCACTGCGCCACCCAAGAGGCCACCCCATGAGAGTTTAGGTCTATAAAAATGTATTGATCATAGCTAGCGTACCGCTGCTACATGCTTAGAAAATTACAACGCACCTTCAACACACTTTTGTTTGGCATGCAGTTTGTGACGTATATAGCTATGTTGACATATTCAGGACAGCATGTAGCAGGGATGGGTGACCCCAGTTTTGGAGGCAGTCTGAGTGTCTGCTGGTTTTCATCTGATTTCGACCTGGGAAACTGGCACTCCCTTCACACTACTGAGCTGAATTGAGCCAAGTTTACCTGTACTGCGCTGGCCTGGTTACGTATCCACCACAGTTCTGGAACAGTGCTGCACAGGACAATGTGTAAGGGAAATACACAAGCCAGCATAGTACGGTTCAGCATGATAGTGTGAAAAGGATACAAGTGTGGGCAAAAGACAAAAATCAACCAGCAGACACTGACTCAGCCCCCCTAGAACCAAAGCCCCGCGAGTTGCCCATCCCTAGCTTAAAGAATGAAGGTGTGGTGTAGTTTAGTGTAATGTGGTCCTCACCTCTCCTGTTTGAGGGCGTACTCCAGCATCTTGATCCTCCTGACCAGGTCCTTCTTCAGGTTCTCCTGGCCCTTTCTCTCACCCTGCAGGAAGGCTATCTGGGCCTGGAGGAAAGAAGAGCGAAAAGGTCAATTTCCTGAAGAAAAATGTGTATGTTTGCATCTTTTTATGGCAGTGTAAGTAGTAGTGATTGCAATGGTAATGTTAGTAGTACAGTAGTAGAGGAGTAGTACAGTAGCAGTAGAGTAGTAGTACAGTAGTAGAGGAGTAGTACAGTAGCAGTAGAGTAGTAGTACAGTAGTAGAGGAGTAGTACAGTAGTAGAGGAGTAGTACAGTAGTAGTAGAGTAGTAGTACAGTAGTAGTAGAGTAGTTGTAATACAGTAGTACCAGTAGTAGTGCAGTAGCAGCAGTAGTAGCAGCAGTGACTGTAGGTGTTTAACTTAAGGTGAACATTAGACCAGGAGAGACAAACGAAGGTACGTAAGCCATCAGTACAAACAAAGTGGACACACATCAAACAAAAGTCCATAGGAGCAGGGTGAAACAAATACCAGCAAAAGAAGAGACATACCTGCACATTATTTAGCTAGGTGCTCATTTAGTTGTGCTGATTGTGGCTTTAAAGCTGACAACGTCCACAATCTCAACAGTCTGACACAAATGGCACCCTATTCCTTATAGTGTACTACTTTTGACCAAGACCTGTAGGGCTTAAGTGCACTATATACGGAATAGGGTGCCATTTGGGACGAACACAAGTCATAGGCTACTCAACTGTGATACATTTCCTGTTTGTTTTGATCTGGATTATTTTAACTGCTTCCAGGCATCGTAGCTGGTCAGCTGATTCGTGACATATGGTTGACAGATGGACTCACTGAATGGGTGTTTGTGAAAGTTGCATTTAAATAGGACAGATCCGGACAAGTCTTGTTTATCCCCTCGTAATAGTTAAGGTTAGGATAGGCAGAACTGATCCGTCACTGGGGTGAACGGGCTTATTTGTGCCAGGCCACACAGGGACAGAACTCTAAATTGCAACTAATACAATTAAGGATAAACACAAAAAGAAATTGTTTTATCCCCAATAACACACACACACACACACACACACACACACACACACACACACACACACACACACACACACACACACACACACACACACACACACACACACACACACACACACACACACACACACACACAGTCTTCTAGGACTAGCATCGGGCCATATCGTGATACTGAGCAAAATAAGATACCGCCACCCACGCTCGCATCCCCCCCCCAAAACAGCCTATTTTCTTCTCTGTATATTGTACAACAAAATGAAAGTTGCTTTAAATACTTAATGTTATTAATTAGTAATAACTTTGAATTAGTAGAAAATGTGTCTAATTAGAATAATAGGCCTATTTAACACTTCAGAGAGACTGTATATAATAGGCTACAAAACACACAGTATACTGCACGCACACACACAGTATACTACACACACACACAGTATACCACACACACACACACACACACACACACACACACACACAATACTACACACACACAGAATACTACACACACAGTATACTACACACACACAGTATACTACACACACACAGTATACTACACACACAGTATACTACACACACACACACAGTATACTACACACACTGATCAAACCCTGTCTCGTAAAAACCTCACTCCAAACCAAAATCAGAATGACCTTTACACTCCCCAACATCTACAGTGAACTCCAGTTACCCAGTTGCTGATGGCAAGGGTTGACCATGGTATCTGTGCTATTCATCTCCAAAATGGCCATCTACTTGTTTCTCCACACATTCCTGTTGGTTTGTAGAGAACCGCAGGGTGTAACCCCCACGTAACCCATGAACACCGGAATGCCCTGACATACCAAGCACGTCGGCCAAAACCAGCAGCCTTTGGTCCAAAAACTCAAACCAGGTCAAGACTATGCGTCCTTCTAAGCCATTTAGACTTTGTAGAGATCATAATTGATGTATTTTGAGTAACAGCAAAAACATTTAAACTAAACTTTAAATTAGGCCTTTGTGGGGTTGAATGGTCTTGAGTTATGCAACTTTATTCTCAGGCTGGACTATTAGAGTAAATTCTCTGAACACTAGATACAAACATTAACTAGCGAAGTCTAAATATTAGCCTACCTAGCCTATCAATGGCACGATTTGATTTAAACTTACTCAACATGAGTTAACATGCTACAAATCTGTACCAAGAATCACATTCGGCTAATAGAACACATTTAGCGAACTTGTGTACTAAAACATATGCTCAGATCAATGAACTAGCCTGATTTTAGCTTAACTAATGAGTTAGCCTAACTCAAATATTTTACGCTGTACATTCAAATCAGACGTTTATTGGTCAAAAACACAGATTTGCAGATGTTTGTTTGTTTATATTCCTATCTGACATTGCTTGTTCTGAAATATTTCTTATTTTCTTTATTTTTAGGGATTGGGTATTGTCAGTTTAGTTTATGTACAGCACCAGTCAAAAGTTTGGACACTTGTTTTACTCCTCTTGACAGTTTAACACTTTCTGGGAAGTTGCCATTTTTTACTATTTTACCTAGGGTTACTATACATAACTTTAACCTATTTTATAAGAGATTTTCCAAAACATACACTACTGGTCAAAAGTCTTAGAACAGCTACTCATTCAAGGGTTTTTCTTTATTTGACTATTTTATACACTGTAGAATAAATAGTGAAGCCATCAATTGATATGAAATAACACATATAGAATCATGTAGAAACCAAAAAAGTGTTAAACAAATAATATATATAACAAAATATATTTGAGATGTTTCAAGTAGCCACCCTTTGCTTTGATGACAGCTTTGCACACTCTTGGCATTCTCTCAACCAGCTTCACCTGGAATGCTTTTCCAACAGCCTTGAAGGAGTTCCCACATATGTTGAGCACTTGTTGGCTGCTACACTCTGCAGTGCAACTCATCCCAATTGGGTTGAGGTCAGCTGATTGTGGAGGCCAGGTAATTTGATGCAGCACTCCATCACTCCCATTCTTGGTCAAATAACCCTTACACAGGTGTGTTGAGTCATTGTCCTGCTGAAAAATAAATCATAGTCCAACTAAGCACAACCCAGATGGGATGGCGTATCTCTGCAGAAAGCTGTGGTAGCCAAGTTAGTTAGGTGTGCCTTGAATTCCAAACAAATCAATGAGAATCACCAGCAAAGCACACCATCACACCTCCTCCATTCTTCATGGTGGGAACCACACATGCGGAGATCATTATTTCACCACCTCTGCGTTTCAAAGACACAGAGGTTGGAACCAAAAATCTGGACTCAACAGACTGGTCTAATGTCCATTGCTCGTGTTTCATGGCAAGTATCTTCTTCTTATTGGTGGCCTTTAGTAGTAGTTTCTTTGCAGCAATTCGACCATGAATGCCTGATTCACGTAGTCTCCTCTGAAGAGTTGATGTTGAGATGTGTCTGTCACTTGAACTCTTTGAAGCACTTATTTGGGCTGCAATTTCTGTTAACACTAATGAACCTATCCTCTGCAGCAGTTAACTCTGGGTCTTGTGGTGGTCCTCATGAGAGCCAGTTTTATCATAGCGCTAGATGGTTTTTGCGACTGCACTGGGAGAAACTTTCAAAGTTCTTGAAATATTTCCGGATTGACTGACATTCATGTCTTAACTTCTTTGGGACTGGGGGGCAGTATTGAGTAGCTTGGATAAAAAGGTGCCCAGAGTAAACTGCCTGCTACTCAGGCCTAAAAGCTAGAATATGCATATAATTAGTAGAATTGGATAGAAAACACTGAAGTTTCTAAAACTGTTTGAATGATGTCTGTGAGTATAACAGAACTCATATGGCAGGCAAAAACCTGAGAAAAAAATCCAACCAGGAAGTGAGAAATCTGAGGTTTGTGTGAAAGTGCAGGGCGCCAAATTCAAAACAACAGAAATCTCATAATTAAAATTCCTCAAACATACATGAATCTTATATCGACTATTTTCAGGTCTCTCCAGAAATGTTAGATCGGGTGCAAGTCCGGGCTCTGGCTGGGCCACTCGAGGACATTCAGAGACTTGGCCCAAAGCCACTCCATTATCTTTGCTGTGTGCTTAGGGTTGTTGTCCTGTTGGAAAGTGAACCTTCACCCCAATCTGAGGTCCTGAGCACTCTGCAGGTTTTCATCAAGGATCTCGGCACTTTGCTTCATTCGTCTTTCCCTCGATCCTGACAAGTATCCTAGTCCCTGAAAAACATCCCCACACCATGGATGCTACCACCCCCATGCTACACCGTAGGGATGGTGCCAGGTTTCCTCCAGACTTGACGCTTGGCAGTCAGGCCAAAGAGTTCAATCTTAGTTTCATTAGACCAGAGAATCTTGCTTCTCACGTTCTGAGAGTCTTTAGGTGCCTTTAGGCAAACTCCAAGCAGGCGGTCATGTGCCTTTTACTGAGGAGTTGCTTCCGTCTGGGGACTCTATCATAAAGTCCTGATTGGTGGAGTGCTGCAGAGATGGTTGTCCTTCTGGAAGGTTCTCCCATCTCCACAGAGGAACTCTGGAGCTCTGTCAGAGTGACCATTGGGTGATTGGTAACCTCCTTGACCAAGGCCCTTCTCCCCCGATTTCTCAGTTTGGCCAGGAAGCCAGCTCTAGGAAGTCTTGGTGGTTCCAAATGTATTCCATTTAAGAATGATGGAGGCCACTGTGTTCTTGGAAACCTTCAATGCTGAACCTTCAAACCCGTCCCCAGCTCTGTGCCTCGACACAATCCTGTCTCGGAGCTCTAACAACAGTTCCTTCAACCTCATGGCATGGTTTTTTTCTCTGACACGCACCGTCAACTGTGGGACCTTATATAGACAGGTGTGTGCCTTTCCAAATCATGTCCAATCAATTGAATTTACCACAGGTGGACTCCAAGTTGTAGAAACATCAAGGATGATCAATAGACACAGGATGCACCGGAGCTCAATTCCGAGTCTAATAGCAAAGGGTCTGAAATACTTATGTCAAGTTATGTTTATTTGTAAGAAATTTGCAAAAACGTCTAAAAACCTATTTTTGCTTCGTCATTACGGGGTATTGTGTGTAGATTGATGAGGATATTTTAAAAGTGAAAAAAAATCCAGGGGTCTTAAAACTTCCAAATGCAATGTGGGTAAAACAGTGTGTAAACATTATGCAATTGACCAGTCTTCAATGACTATGTACATAGGGCAGCCGTCTCTAAGGTGCAGGGTAGAGTAACCGGGCGGTAGCCGGCTAGAAACAATGACTAATGTTCAGGGCAGAGTACTGGGCGGAGGTCGGCTAGTGGTGACTGTTTAACAGTCTGATGGCCTGGAGATAGAAGACGTTTCCCAGTCTCTCGGTCCCAGCTTTGATGCACCAGTGCTGTCTCCGCCTTCTAGTTGGTCGTGGCTCGGGTGGTGGGGTACACCTTCAGTTAACAGGGCAAATATAGCCTGTGTGTGGGTGTGCACACAACAAACCGATATTTAGTAATCAAGACCTAAATACCAGTGACTCACTCAATACAGAAGAGGTCAGATGACGCAGATGCTATACTACAGGACTATTTTGCTAGCACAGACTGGAATATGTTCCGGGATTCATCCAATGGCATTGAGGAGTATACTACCTCAGTCAACGGCGTCATCGATAAGTGTATAGCCAACGTCTTCCCAACAGTGACCATACGTATAGATCCCAACCAGAAGCTATGGATTACAGGCAACATCCGCACCGAGTTAAAGGCTAATGCTGCCGCTTTCAATGAGCGGGACACTAATTCAGATGTTTATAAGACATTCCCCTATGCCCACAGATGAACCATCAAACCGTCAATAGAGGACTAAGATTGAATCCAACTATATTGGCTCTGATGCTTGTCAGATGTGGCAGGGCATGCAAACTATTGCGTACTACTAAGGGAAACCCAGCCGCGAGCTGCACAGTCACACTAGCCTACAAGACGAACTAAATGCAAGTAACACTGAAGCATGCATGAGAGCACCAAATGTTCCGGACGACTGTGTGATCACGCTCTCCGTAGCCAATGTGAGGAAGACCTTTAAACAGGTCAACATTCACAAGGCCGCAGACGGATTACCAGGACTCGTACTCAGAGCATGCATGGACCAAATGGCAAGTGTCTTCACTGACATTTTTAACCTCTCCCTGACCAATTCTAATACCTACATGTTTCAAGCAGACCACCATTGTCCCTGTGCCCATGAAAGCCAAGGTAACCTGCATAAATGACTACTGCTCAGTAGCACTCATGTCTGTAGCCATGAAGTGCTTTGAAAGGCTGGCCATGATCCTCAATACGGGGTGCGTGCTTAGAACTCCACTCCCTGTTCACCCACGACAGGGTGGCCAAGCACGACTCCAACACCACGCCTGGAATTGCAACTACTCGGTAAGGCGCTACAGAGGGTAGTGCAGTTAGCCCAGTACATCACTGGGGCCAAGCTTCCTGCCAGGACCTATATACTAGGCGGTGTCAGAGGAAGGCCCCCAAAAAATTGCCAAAGACTCCAGTCACCCAAGCCATAGACTGTTTTTTCTGCTACTGCACGGCAAGGCGGTACTGTAGCACCAAGTCTAAGACCAAAACGCTCCTTAACAGCTGTGAGAGCAAAATTGCAAGATTGTTATAATACTGTAATTGCATCAAATGGTTGTTCCATGCAATAGAATAGGGGGTTCTTAGAACACTAATCTGTGTGTGTTCTAAGAATGGGTCTCTGGGGGCTTAATGCTGACAGAAGATTTGCACTGCCTTGGGTGATAAACCTAACAAGACCACAGTCCATAGCATGAGTTGGTGTTTCTGTACTGAGGTACTCGGGTGGAGAGGGCTCCAGTATGGATAATTATGAGAGGAACTTTGTTTTGGGGGCCAGATCCTGGTCTCTACCGTCTTTACAGCAGATACGGTCTGCTGTGAAGTATTAGTATCTTTCATACGAGTCCTAACCTTGTGACCCATTCCATACATACATTTGTCATGAACATTCAGGAGGATGTACTTTGCTATAAAATGCTGTGGCTCAAATCCGCTCATTGAACTCTCAACAAATCACCTAGAGGTTAATTAGAATTTCCACGACACAGCTTCTACCCCCAAGCCATAAGACAGCTGAACAATTCATAAAAAACGGCCACCCGGACTATTTACATAGACACTGCTGCTCCCCGCTGTTTATGATCTATCCATAATCGCTTTATCCCTACCTACAGCTACAAATTACCTCGAATAACCCGCACATTGACTCTGTACCGGTACCCCTTGTACAAAGCCCCATTATGTAATTTTCTTGTGTTACTTCATTTTTTAAATATATTTTTTTACTTTAGTTCATTTAAATATTTTCTTAACCAACAATGCAGTTCCAGATATAGGCTTGTAAGTAAGCATTTCACTGACCAAGATGTGTTGTATTCGGCTCATGTGACAAACACACTTTTATTTTATTTAATCTAACTTCATTATACCTTGAACTCAATGTTATGATGCAACATGCCATGAATCATATCCTGAGCAGAACCCTGTTCACACTAGCCTGATCCCAGATATTTGTTTGTGTTGTCTGGCCAACTTGGAACAAACTGATTTGGGACCAGGCTATATTTGTGCCAGGGTCATGCCTCTAAAGCACTGAGGCTAGTGTATATTTAGCCTGCGCGACTGAGTCCCCACATACCCCCATCTTTGCTGGCATGGTGGTGAGAATGCAGACGAGACTCTTGTTAATTAGGTGATAAATGTCTGCCCTGGTCAGTGTCAAGCCAGACTGAGCCTTCCTCTTTCTCGCTACCACTCTTTCCCAATAGCGCTCTCTCGGTCTCCCAGTGTGTCTCTGGATCCCGCCCTCTCCCACCCGCTTTCCCTCTCTGTCTCACTCTTTAGACATTCCGTTTCTATCTTTCTCTATCCGCCTGGCTCACTCGGTCTCTCCCCATCTCCGCGTATCTCAAGTCAGCCCTCTGTCTCTTTCCCCAACTCTCTCCCTCGATCTCTTTCTCTTGATCTTTTGCAGTCTCTCAGCCTCTCCATCTCTTGCTTTAAGACTTCTGGCCTGATTCTAGGCATCCCAGATAGCACAAGCCACCTGGGAAAAGGAGGAGGGGAGGGGGATTCCACATATCTAAAACCCGGGCTGGCTCCACTCGTCGAGGACATGCGCTGACTGACTGTGCACTCGTGACTCGTTAATGAGAGACAGCTTCAAATTCAAATCTGTTGATCCAATTTGACTTCAAAATTGACATGTCAAAATGGTGTTCACTGACTGATTTGACATACGACACTAGCTTAGCTGTGTGAAAAAAAATAAACGAATGAATGATCTTAATATAGCGGCTAAAAAGGGACTTAAGCGCCGATGCAATTCTGCGCCAGCGAACACATTCTAGTGAAATGCCATTTAGCAGACGCTTTCATCCAAAGCAACTAAGTCATGTGTGCATACAATAGACATATTGGTGGCCCCGGGAATCTAACCCATAATCCTGGCATTGCAAGCGCCAAGCTCTACCAACTGAGCCACACAGGACCAGATAGTAAGGATAGGCTGGATTGGTTGGAGCATATGGGCCAATAACACATTATAAAAGTGACGGTGTTGCGTAAACATGACATACTGAGGTGTACCGGTGTAAAAGTACTGTACCTGCCATAGGCATTGCGATTCAGCTTTTGTATAAACAACATTTTCCCCGTATGCTTTGCTCCCTTTCCCCAATATCTGCTCCTCTTCTCCAGTATCCTCTACACTTAAGAGTACACCCATCTTCCATTGCCTGAAGCTCCTCTCTCTTGCTGCCAGTTTTTGTTTGCGAGACACCCACAGTTTCCAAATGGAGCGGTATGATGCGGCCAGCTCACTCGCATCCAAACACAAACCGCAGCGGGGAATGCCACCCCTACCCACCCGCCCTCCTTAGCCCCATGGACACGGCCCAGAATGCAACAATGCCCCGCTTTGCCTTTCTCCAAGCAGTCACTGTCAATTTCCCTTGTTAAACAACTCCTCAAGACGGGCGTTAGCCACTCCACATAACCGCTAACGTAGCTGCATTACCAGCTCTCATTTCAAGTCACCGTTTCAACTAAACTCATTGATTTTCTGTGTGGTGGATGATGGGAGTTTCCCCACCCTTACTATGTAAAGTGCTTTCAGCTCTAGAGAAGCACTATATAAATCCAATCAATTCTAATGAATTATTATGTAGTTAGGAACCCAGTTGAAGTCAGTAGGAGGAGTTACTGTCATCACCTCTTAACGACAGTGCATCATTCTTCCCGGACCATCATCGCTCAAGACGGGAGCGTTCACGTTTTGTTCACCCCAGCATGGTTTGATGCTGTACAGCGAGGGCCAACAGCTCAGTGAAAGCCTGCATGGGCCACGGCGGTTAGCGCAGTTAGGTAGGATGCTGACCCCAGCAGAGGCCTCTGGAGTGATGTCACAGTAGGACTTATCCTAAGTCTAATTTTGTCATAATCTTCCCCCACTTTTTCTTATACTTGGCGTCTCAAATTTGTTTGTGTACGGGAAAATGACTTGGCCAACTGACGTGTTTTGACTATGTGAGTGAGAGAAAGCAAGCCTGCGCGTGTGCGTGTGTGTGTGCATGCATACATGTTTGTGTGTGCTAGTGCAAATGTGTGCGTTTGCTCAGACTTTTTCTTAAATTCTAAGCTCGGGCCCTGATTATCTAGCATCTAGCAGTGATTTAACTAGAGGGAATCTGCTGTGCCTTTGAGCACACTGATCCGTTGTCAAAGTGCATTTCCAGGCGATTACGTGCTTCGACTGAAAAATGCTAAGTGAATGATTTTTTCGGGGGCAAACTGTACTAGTCACCCAAAGGCTATCTAGGCATAGAGAATTCCAAATTATGTAGAAAAAGACAGTAATGATTGGTACATTACTTTCAGGAAAAGTGAGCTCTTTCAACATTGTATTGAGCAACTATTGTGAGAAATAAAACAATATCCTATAGCCATTATGCAGTTAGTGAGGCTTGTGATGTTACAGCTTCTTGCCAGTAACCATGGCTGCTCAGAAACATTGCACAGCTAATAATTCTGATCATCCCCAGTTTATAGAAATGTTCTTATACAATGTTTATATAGTGTACAAAACATTAGGAACACCTTCCTAATATTGAGTTGCACCCCCTTTTGCCCTCAGAACAGCCTCAATGAGTCAGGGCATGGAGTCTACAAGATGTCAAAAGCGTTCCACAGGGATGCTGACCGATGTTGATGCCAATGCTTCCCACAGTTGTGTCAAGATGGCTGGATTTCCTTTGGGTGGTAGACCATTCTTGATACACACGGGGAAACTGTTGAGTGAAAAACCCATCAGCGTTGCAGTTCTTGACACACTCAAACCGATGCGCCTGGCAGCAACTACCATGCCCTGTTCAAAGGCACATCTTTTGTCTTTCCCATTCACCCTCTGAATGGCACACATACACAGTCCATATCTCATTTGCCTCAAGGCTTAAAAATCCTTCATTAACCGGTCTCCTTCCCTTCATCTCCACTGATTGAAGTGGATTTAACAAGTGACATCAATAAGGGATCATAGCGTTCACCTGGTCAGTCTGTCATGGAAAGAGCAGGTGTTCCTAACGTTCTCAGTGTATGATGCTTCATCCACTAATAGAAAAAGGGCCCAAATTTCAACTTCACCCACATGATGACACTAAGCCTGCCTCTCTGGCAGTCTAATGTGCAAGGTTACCAAGGCAACTGGCAAGGTTTTCTGGTCGAGGCAGAGGCACAAGGCAGATGGGCAGAGAGCAGGTCTTCCAATGATGAGCCACCGTCTCTCCATCACCCCTGCACTAGGAACAACTCGATACAGAAACAGATTCAAAAATATCTCATTATGTCATAGTTGAGTCACTGATCTAGTTATAGACGACTTTGCTAGAAAACAGTAACCCAGAACATTAAATCCTTGGGCACATGCTTCTGCTCTGTATGGATTCAGGAAGCCCATTTGTTGAGACCTTAGTATTCTAGTTATTTTTAAGTGACTAGAGAAAAAGCCATCCTAAGGCCTTCTTCTTCTTGATTAATACATTAGACTAGAGGTCAACCGATTATTTTTTTCCAACGCCGATACTGATACCGATTATTGGAGGACCAAAAAAGCCGATAACGATTAATCAGACTATTTTTTTATTTGTGATAATGACAATTACAACAATACTGAATTAACACTTATTTTAACTTAATATAAAACATCAATAAAATCAATGTAGCCTCAAATAAATAATGAAACATGTTCAATTAGGTTTAAAAGGTTTAAAACATTTTTATTATTATTATTATTATTATTTATTTATAGATATATATAAATAAATAAATAAATACATGAATAAATAAATAAATAGGAGCCCAAAAATACAAATTTTTCGATTGTTATGAAAACTTCAAATCGGCCCTAATTAAAATCGGCCATTCCAATTAAATCTGTCGACCTCTACATTAGACTTAAATTACGAAACCTAGTTTACTGCTCCTAAAAAGTGTTATATTAAACCTTTGCCTCTGGGGGTGTACCAAGAGGGTCCCCTAAATGGAGAGATATATTGTCCAGAAAGTACCACATCTCCCCACACCCATGAGTAAAAGCATATAGCTATGCTCTTAAAGTAGGAAAATGTATTCCTGAAAAATCTCTCTTAGCCCCAGGGGACTTGTATAGGCCATGTCTGGTCCTAAAAAAATTATTGTATGTTGGCAGTGGGGCCTTCATGTGGAGGTGCCGTCAGCTACATGCAGTAAAACTGGGTAACCCACTTGTTAAAAATTCCCTTTGTCTAGTCTTTAGGAGTAGCTGCTCCACATTAAGGGACAGAAGTAGCAAAATTCTGACTGACAGTCTCTGATTCATATCCTTCCAACAGAGTCTTTGTGCCTTCTGACAACATTACATTTAAATGAAAAGACAGACTGTTCCGACTCCGCAGAGCAGTGTTACAGTTTCTACTTGACGTGTTTCGTTCTGCGTTATTCCTCGTAAGGAAATGTGTCAACATGTGTATGGTGTCTAAAAGCTGACCTACATGCCTTGGAAAATAGCCAAAAGCATAGAAGATCTTGGATTGGGGCTGGATGCATAGTTGATGACGGAGGACACAGAGTAAATGGGCAGCGACTAGTGTCCCTCTTATGAATATCACCAGACATGCAGAGTGAATCCCAGGAGAATCATGACATTTCTGCTGTCGTGTGGGTTACGAAATACCCCCGGGGTAATTTCCAGCTGAACACCTGTCGTAACCTGTTATAATCAGCATGTCAGCCCCACCTCCTGTGTGTGGAGTGCAAGACGAGCCCCTTCAGGTTGAATCAGGTGCCGAGGCAGTACAAGGCAGCCCAATAATACAGTTTGCCTAACGCCACACAAGTCATCCAAACCTCAATTATTCTGCAACCAAACTTCAAACTGGTGGCAATGAGTAACCCCTCTGCCACATTTCTATCCCAGAAAGTCATGGAATTTCGGGATATAAAGTGAGCAGCAACAGATTCCTTGAGGGAGAATGTCCCCTTGTCAAAATCTGGAGCAGCACAGGGATGATTCATCAAGAGAGTGGGGAAGGAGGGAGGGAAAAAAAGAGAACTAGAGGGGAACGAAAGGATGTGCTGAGCAAGAGAGGGAACGGTGCATGACAAACAGTAGCTTACTCAGAGCACCAGCTCTAACTCGGAGGCAAAACCATTACATTCAGTTTAAGTATTGCAGGAGGTGCAAAAAGCGTATGCCAAAAGGACCATGGTTGAATTCGTACAGTCTGTATACAAAGTCATATCTATAGGCCTACATGTGTTCGGTCCAAACTAGAATTTAAGTTAAACCATTTGGCAGTGAGCTGAGGACCAGTAACCTTAGGGACATTCCATGGTAAGGGAAATACGCTTTGACTCAGTTTTTTATCTTTCAAAATGTATGACAAACAAAAACCATTGATTTCAAAAGGTTAACCAATCATACAACGCTATACAAAATGACTACTTTTAACAATTTAAACTGAAGAATTTACAAAAACGAATTTAGTGGAAGAACTGTGCAGACGCAAACTTTGTTAATGGAATTAGGGTCAAAACTCCCTCAGTTTTGTATTCGACCACGTTTTCCAAAAACTTAAATATCTGCTCCGAATACACGGTAAAGAAATTACATCATGGGTCCCTGAACTGTACTACACAGAAATGCATTATGTATATGAATGTCATTCTCATGCTTCACAAGTTTGGACATCACAGAGCAGCACAGCAGAGTAGAGTTTAGTATAATAGTAAAAAAATATGGTTAGTTACATATCTGGATATTATTTGATGATATTGTATCCATTTGACAACATTGCACTTTTTTTTTTTTCGCTACTTGGATGTATCTGCACAAACACTATTTCCTTTATTGCTTGTTCCCCATCTTTTTAAATAGGGGGCCAATTTCTTTTCAGCACTTACTTCCATGACTGATTAAAACTGATTCTCATGGCTCCCTCTTGTCCCTCTGCAGCAGACAATGGTAAGCAATATGGTTGAAACGCAATAAA
Source organism: Oncorhynchus gorbuscha (assembly GCF_021184085.1). Classification (NCBI taxonomy): domain Eukaryota; kingdom Metazoa; phylum Chordata; class Actinopteri; order Salmoniformes; family Salmonidae; genus Oncorhynchus; species Oncorhynchus gorbuscha. Next base: position 18,978,152 of record NC_060190.1, on the reverse strand, counting down.
AATCACAGTATCGAATCGCAATACACAAAGAATAGTGAGAATCACAGTACAAACAGTTGAAGTCGGAAGTTTACATACACCTTAGCCAAATACATTTAAACTCAGTTTCACAATTCCTGACATTTAATCCTAGTAAAATAAATCCCTGTATTAGGTTAGTTAGGATCAACACATTATTTTAAGAATGTGAAATGTCAGAATAATAGTAAAGAGAATGATTAATTTCAGCTTTTATTTCTTTCAGCACATTCCCAGTGGGTCAGAAGTTTACATACACTCAATTAGTATTTGGTAACATTGCCTTTAAATTGTTTAACTTGGGTCAGATGTTTCTTGTAGCCTTACATAAGCTTCCCACAATACGTTGAGTGAATTCTGGCCTATTACTCCTGACAGAGCTGGTGTAACGGAGTCAGATTTGTAGGCCTCCTTGCTTGCACACGCCTTTTCAGTCCTGGCCACAAATCTTCTATAGGATTGAGGTCAGGGCTTTGTGATGGCCCTCCAATACCTCAACGTTGTTGTCCTTAAGCCATTTTGCCACAACTTTGGAAGTATGCTTGGGGTCATTGTACATTTGGAAGACCCATTTGCGACCAAGCTTTAACTTCCTGACTGATGTCTTGAGATGTTGCTTCAATATAGCCACAATTTTCCATTCCTCATGAAGCCATCTATTTTGTGAAGTGCACCAGACCCTCCTGCAGCAAAGCACCCCCACAACATAATGCTGCCACCCCTGTGCTTCATGGTTGGGCTGGTGTTCTTCGGCTTGCAAGCCTTCCCCTTTTTCCTCCAAACATAACGATGGCCAAACAGTTCTATTTTTGTTTCATCAGACCAGAGGACATTTCTCCAAAAAGTATGATCTTTGTCCCCATGTGCAGTTGCAAACCGTAGTCTGGCTTTTTATAGTGGTTTTGGAGCAGCGGCTTCTTCCTTGCTGAGCGGCCTTTCAGGTTATGACGATAGAGGACTCGTTTTACTGTGGATGCAGATACTTTGTACCGGTTTCCTCCAGCCTCTTCACAAGGTCCTTTGCTGTTGTTCTGGGATTGATTTGCACTTCTCGCACCAAAGTACGTTCATCTCCAGGAGACAGAACGTGTCTCCTACCTGAGCGTTACAACGGCTGTGTGGTCCCATTGTGATTATACTTGCATACTATCGTTTGTACAGATGAACGTGGTACCTTCAGGCATTTGGAAATTGCTCCCAAGGATGAACCAGACTTTTGGAGGTCTACATTTTATTTTCGGAGGTCCTGTCTGATTTCCCCATGATGTCAAGCAAAGAGGCACTTGAGTTTGAAAGGACAGTGGGGCAAAAACGTATTTAGTCAGCCACCAATTGTGCAAGTTCTCCCACTTAAAAAGATGAGAGAGGCCTGTAATTTTCATCATAGGTACACTTCAACTATGACAGACAGAATTAGGGAGAAAAAAAATCCAGAAAAATCACATTGTAGGACTTTTTATGAATTTATTTGCAAATTCATAAAAAGTCCTTGCAAATCACTGACGCTCTTAGCTCGGCGTCAGTGAGAGCCGGGAGTGGTGACAGTAACTGGAGAGTGAGAAAGAGAAGCAGAGAGAGAGAGAGAGAGGTGTTGCCCAGTGGGTTTCACCACTAGAAAGACAAAGAAAACAGTTATGAGCTGAACATAAAAAGTTTTAAAAAAGACTATTATGATTTCCCATTGTCGACATCTCAGGTGAGGTAATTCTGATACAGATTTTTTGTTAATTCTGTTTCCAATTTGGTAATGGAATTACGGGATTTAATCAACAAATAATAAATTAACAAAATTGATATCAGTAAAATCAATATAATTCATTGGTAGGTCTGCCATCACTTGTTACTTCTGTGAACTTTCATCATCCTCCCTCCTCATGAGGGAGAGAAATGAGAAAATATCTTAAGGATATGTGGGGTTTTGGTAACAGAATGACAAGACACTGGGCAATATTTCTTAAACTTACAGAAGGTAAACAATTTCTCCAAAACAAATTAATAAGTGTTGTTACTAGTTGGCAGAGATCTTCGCATCAACATTGTGTTTTGATGTATTTCTGATACTTTTTCCTGGTAGATGTTTTCTAATACTCCCTTTTCCATCCGTTTACCCAGAAATCAAATCCTTTACTTATGCCTGTTTAAGATAAAAATGTATCTATGGCTTTATTTCTGCAAAAAATATTGAGACTCTTAGCTTTCATTTGACACCCAATTCAATATGCTCCTATGACCTTCATGCTTGTACTTATGAGTCCTTTGATAGAAATGCTAAATCTAGGTACCCGTAGAAACCTGAAAACACCAACACCAAACGCTATCAGCTCTGGTAACTCAAAATGTACAAAGAACACAGCGACTATTTAATTCGTTCCTACTAGGGAGGGAATGCACGTCTTCAGTATTTCCTCTACAGGTTTGTTTTGTAATAACAGATGTGTTTTGCGAGATCTGCCTGATTAGATCCATTGTCCTAGATCCTGATCTCTGCTCTAGACAGTGTGGATGGTCTGCATTCCTGTAAACCAGCCGTGGTTACACCGGAGTGATGCAAAGTATCTCTATGCTAAAATGTTGGAGTGTCAGAGGAAACAGGGAGAAACCCTTCCCCCAAGGGGGAGAATAAATCTCCTGGCTCTAAAAAAAATAATCTTTCACTCTCTTACTTGCTTGCTTACTCTCTCACAAACACACACACCACCTTCAGTTGGATACCCACGGCACTGGCATAGTGATGAACCCAAATTCCCCAGCGCCACAGTAACCGCTACTAATAGATAGGAGGAGGAAGGGAGGAGTGGAGAGTAAATTCAACAAGGCCTTTTGCGTTCAGCTCGGATAGAGGGTAAGAGCTGGGCTTCTGGAATGGTAGGAACAACGGCGTGACGCAGCAGCCTTGGGGTGAGCGCTAACATGAGAACACTTCTGAGGGCAACAGCTCTTTAATTAGAACAGCAAAACTCTGGGAGCAGGGAGAAGAGGGGAGGGGGAGCCCTTGCAGATTGTGTGTGTTTGAGTTCAGAAAGAGTATATAGAGCAAAGACTAGGCCTACATGTAAATATGCACAACTTACAAGCCGCTCACTGAACAAACTAAGTAAATCCAGGCAGCTTTTCGTTTGGTGACGTTCTTTGGCTGTAGAGTTTTATTGAGTGGACTTTCTGAGTTGGAGGCAAGTAGATAAGTGAAAGGAAGGAGTAAACTGACTACACCATGATGCCAGACAGTCTGCGCACACTGATGTTCTGACCTTTTAGGCTCACGTGTCGCTTGTTCCCTATGCCTTACACACGAGAGAGGCTTGAGAAAACCCCTGCAATATAGTCCTCTGATGTGCAGTACAGCATTGCTGTAACGGCGTTCTTCGTTTGTAGAATGAGAGTCGGACCGAAATGCAGCGTAGTGGTTACTCATGTCTTTAATGAAAGGAAAAAAGCGATACATGAAATAACTATACAAATACGTAAACAACAAACGGAACGTGAAACCTAATTACAGCCTATCTGGTGAAACTACACAGAGAAACAGGAACAATCACCCATGAAATACAAAGCGAAACTCAGGCTACCTAAATACGGTTCCCAATCAGAGACAACGAGAATCACCTAATATAATAATAATAATAATATATGCCATTTAGCAGACGCTTTTATCCAAAGCGACTTACAGTCATGTGTGCATACATTCTACGTGTGGGTGGTCCCGGGGATCGAACCCACTACCCTGGCGTTACAAGCGCCATGCTCTACCAACTGAGCTACACAGGACCACCTGACTGATTGAGAACCGACTCAGGCAGCCCAGCCTATACAAACACCCCTAATCAGACGCGATCCCAAATACTACAAACCCCAATACGAAAATACAATAACATAAACCCATGTCACACCCTGGCCTGACCAAATAATATAACGAAAACACAAAATACAATGACCAAGGCGTGACAATTGCACAGAACAGAAGGACCAACTGACGAGTGGGAACCAATCATCATGACAGTGGAGAAAATGTGTAACCCCATTACATGCAAGTCGGTTGCGTCCCAATCCTCTACACTTCTGCCCAAGTGTGCATTTGCTTACTTAATAATAATAATAATAATATATGCCATTTAGCAGACGCTTTTATCCAAAGCGACTTACAGTCATGTGTGCATACATTCTACGTACTTCCCTTCATAGATTTAAAAAAGGTAGAATAAATACAGTGGAATGCTTTCAAATGCATGGGGAGAAGTCCACAAGTATACAGTTACTAGAGAATTTAGACAGCAGGGAAGGCCTGTAAATTGCACACAGTCGCTGCTCCACTAAGCTGTGGCTGGAGTATGGACGCAATGTCACACGGGGTGGAGTTGGGCTTGGGTAGAGTGGGGTGGGGTTTGTGTGTCGCCCCAATCACATATAAGTCAGGGTCTTTCATTGCCGATCCTCTCTGTCCCACTAAGCTGCCGGGGAAAGAGTTGAGGCGGGGAGGAATGAAAGGGGGAAGGGTTAGAAATGCCTGAGACATGACGTAAGGTCTGGCTCAGCGGGACCATGATGTTTACGGGACTAACGCCCCCGCTCCCTGGCCAGTTCGCACAGCTTTACGGGCACCGTCATATTAGCATTAAATTGGGCCCGGCCGCACTTGTAAACACATGTACTCAAATACTCCCCTCTGATGTGCGAAAACAGCAAGGCCCTTAGGAAAAGGAGCAGCTATGCTGACAAAAGGAACTGAATGCTTGTTAAAACAGTACGTTCTGTTTTTTTCCTTGATGCCCAAGAAGCTCAGTGGAGTGTATGCCTGAAATGCATGAAAACACAAACAAAAACCACACACACACACACACACACACACACACACACACACACACACACACACACACAGGTAGCTGATATAGCCTATCCTGTAAGGCTTTTAAAAGCTATGCCTTTGTATTGTTGTCTTTGGCATTTCCAAAACAAGTCAATGTTAAGGACATTCATTACCTACAATACAAAAGAGTGGACAAAGTTTATGAGGAAATATGATTTAGGCTCCTACAAAGAGTGTAAGGTGTTACAACATATGGTGCAGTAGTAGGGAGGAGGAAATCCAACACACTAACTGTCAGACAATTATTAATCCATTACACTAAACGACAACACCCAAAATTAACTGTTGAAGGACTGCCTTGTAGAGTGGGACTACATTTTCCTCTATGTTCAGTAACCTCGGCAGCTCATGGCAGAAGAATCAGAGCAATTAGTACATTCTGGTTCTAACAGACGCCATAAAGCATTCATACACTAGGCTATATGGCCCAAATTGAGATTATACACAGCTTATACACCCAGATGGAGTGAGGCACCAAATACAGGTCTTTCTGCCTGAGAGAGCAGCCAGGACTCAGATTGAACGCAACATTGCAGTGCTAGCTCACTATGCTAACACAGGAAGTGGCTGTGGGCGACGGTATGCGGGCGAGCTTAACCAGCGTTACATAGTGGCTCACATAGGCACAAAGCGCCCGTTGTCAGCCGCTGCGAATCAAAGGTACAAGAGTCAACTCCTAAGGATTACGGGGCATTGAGCTACCCGGCGGCCATTACGAGGTGGTTAAGTGAGTGTCTACGGAAGCAGTCTGATTATCCCGCCAAAAACATCAGCCAATCAATGGCGAGGCCAAAAAGCTTCACACAGCAGAAGCCAACAAAACTGTTGCATTTAACTTATTGTGCCACATTTATGCACACGGTCCATAGACAGTCCACGATTCCAGTACACAAGCCACAAAATGTATTTCATCCTTTAAAGGTTTCAGAGCTGCTTAGTTCAAGCAACGCCGCCGCCATTATGTTGACTGATATATCATTAGTATAATGTAACACTTAGTTTCATGGCTTAGTAAGAGACTAAACTCACCTGGAAGTAATAGAATACTACATAATGACTATGGAGTTGTCAAGCTATAGCTCAATTTAAAACCATGCTCCATTTCAACGACCTAAAGGTCTTTGTGGAATACTGAATGTGACAATATGACTGACAGGATGCGGGCCTGTGGGAGAATATACATAGAGGGCACGGCCAAATCGGTATTGCCCTCCATGTCACAATAGAGTAGTGGGGAGCACCGGGGTTAGGGATTAGAAGAGAGTGTGTGGCGCACACACACACACACACACACACACACACACACACACACACACACACACACACACACACACACACACACACACAGCTTTGACAGATAAGAGGTGCTGTAAGGCAAACGCAAAGTGGTCACTCACGAGTGGCTGTATTTAGATGACTAACAAACAAAACCCAACAGCTTTAAGATACCAGGGGCCGTATGTATCAAGCACCTCAGCATGAGAGTGCTGATCTAGGATCAGCTGCCCCCATCCATGCAACCTTATTCATTGTGGTCTAATAAGGCAAAACTGATTCTAAATCAGCACTTCTACCTCTGAGACGCTTGATACATACAGGACCTGAACATGTTTTTACTATTACTGTATTTCACCTCCCTGGCACAAGGCGATCCTGAATTCTCCTCTCTGGTCAGTCCTTCAGCACAGCTTAACGAAGCGGACGCTCATTGACAAGCCACAGCGCAAAAGTGTCTCAATTCATTTTGTTTAATAACCTGGATAAGAGCATCCCGTGGGCCATTTCTGTGCCATGCGGCAGCAATTGGAGCCGACAAGGCCAACAGGGAGAGGAGTAACGGCCAAGGATTCTTGCGGAGTTAACAGCGCACTCTCAGGGAGAAGTTCAAGTGCATTTGGCAACTGCAGCCTGACTGACCTACAAATCACCCGGCATCCTAAATGACGACTCCGTGTGATCTGTAGACCGGTCGGTCTGCAAGACAAAGACTCGATCCCAAACTCCTACTGTATGTAACTCTAGGGCTTGTAGTTTCCGTCAAAACATCTCCAAAGTGATTACAGGTACATTGGATTTGAATAGTCAGTCTTAACGACAATGCAGTTGTTTTATTTACAAAGGAGTGCCAAGATGAAGAGCTCATCAGCGTTCCTAGTTTATGTATCCCCCGTCCCTTGATGCCTGCTATACCCTCTTCACACCATTGTGACGATCCAAAGCCAACCGTGCCGGCTCGGGTATTTTATTTTCACATTGTCCTCTTAAGTACGGTTACAGCAACAACGCTGGATACATAACCAGGTCAGCTCTGTGCAGTTTGACTCAGTAGTGTGAAAATCCCTCTATAGGTAGCCTGCTAGATAAGGTCTTGAGAGAGCACCGACTTTCCCAATACAAAACAAGAAACATGACAGCTAACAGCAGACTTTGCCAAAGTGGTATTAACGTCGGCACGGTCTCTCTCCAGTGCTGAACCTTAATTCAGATGAATACCCGAAACGGCTGGAGCAGTCCCCTGGCACGCTCTGTCTGAACTGAGGACACACACAGAGAGTAAACACCAACGCTGTGTGTGGAGACTGCGGACCACAAGAGTAGGTGGTGTGCCCGAGGCGCACGCACACACACACCAACGCTGTGTGTGGAGACTGCGGACCACAAGAGTAGGTGGTGTCCCCGAGGCACACACACACACGTTGTCTGCTCAGATTCCTTTTAATCTGGCAACCGACATTGAAGAGCATCTGGAGGATAGAGCACGCATACGCCTGTGTGATTACTTAACTCAAAAGGAAACATTTGTGTTTAATGGTATGGTTAATTCAATACACCCAGATCCATTGTATATTGCTCGACAGTCTCTAGAAATGATGTCAATATTTTCTTTATAAAACCAGTACACACTTTAAAACATCAGAAACAAAAATGTATCAAAACAATTCCTAAGGAGAAGGACCAACCAGGGGCTTTGACAAACTGAGGAGATTTTTTGGGAGACTAGGAAAGACGCGGGTGTTTTGTTTTTAGTCCTCTTGTTTACATCAAAATGGAAATTACAGGAATCATAATCCCCTTTTGGTTTTCGGTTTCCCCTGAGGGGCACGAAGAAGGGAGGAGGAAGGAAGTACTTTCTATCTGGAGAACGCCACAGGGCCCTCTCTTCCATCTCGCTCTGTGGTGCGAGCCTGACGACTTCTCACCCTCCTCTCATGTTCTCTCTCTATGCCTCGCTCTCAGCCTGTTGTCATCTGGTCCACACGCTTGAGGACCAGATGACAACTGCCATATGAGTTGTAACCCATGGATAATATCACAAGGGCCAGAAAGAAGTTAACCGTGCCGACTAGTGAGAACTGACGACTCCACGTGAAGTGAAGTCTCTTTTAGTCTCTCTCCTACTTCCACATCCTTTTCTTCTACCACTTCAGTTGTCCTTGCTATGTAATGCAGGGGTGGCAGGGTCTCCCACTCTTCCCAAAGCCCTTTCTTAAAGCAACAGCAAGTCCCCCAGAAAGATCTAGGACCTGTATGCATGATTGTGTGTCCAACACGGCTACTGAGCTGGAGCACTTGGCTAAGTGGAGCAACCAGTTAGTTCTCGGAGGGCTATCTAACTAACTGAATCTTGAAATCAGGTCACCAGTCCAATCTCATCCATCACTAATGTGTCATTGCTGCTGCCATTGTCACATGATCCAGGTTATAAGAATCAACGGATTATAGTGGTCAAAAACAGTACTATACTTACATGGTAAATCAGTTGGACTGATGACCTGTAATTCATATGTGATTCATATAAAAAAAATACTTAAAAAAAATAGTATAGTAAGATAAATACTGCATCTCTATACATTCATTAGGCATACATCAGGTTTACAATGCACAGGGATGCCAGAACTCACATCTGTCTTACACAAACCCAAAGTCACTCTTACGCACTCACGGGCCCGGAACACATTGTAAGATGGACGCCTCAGTGCCACTCTCCAGAGCGTTGTCTGCCAGGCACCTCCTGTTGTTGACGAGAATAGTAAAGTGCTTATGGTGCTTAGGCGTGACCCAGGGTGTGGTTGCATTTGGCTCCGCTGTTTGCATTACATGGCAAAACAAGCAGGTGTGCATACCATTCCTTACAAGGGAGCCTCTGAATGACGTCAAAGGGAAGAAGTATAAACCTGGGCTTTGCTTTGGCCTGTGTTGCAGAAGCGAGAGAGCGCTCGTGTGATGCATCATTGCTTAAGAAGCATGTGTTGTCTCAATCCCACGCATCCACCCAAGAATACCCCCAACAAGTGGTCCTGTGTGGCTCAGATGGTAGGGCGCTTGCAACGTCGGGGTTGTGGGTTCGATTCCCACGGGGGACCAGTACGAAAAAGTATGCACTCACTCACTCTGCTAAATTACTCAAATAGAAGTTACATTATTTAGACAAACGCATCATGGGGTATAAACCTGAAAACCCCAGTCAGCAGCATTACTGCCACAGACTGGGTGGTATTGCTAATGGCAATTGTGAAATGACGCGTGGGAGTCTGCTGTGATTTCCACATGACAAGAGCAGTGTGCGGGAAGCCCGCACTCCGTCCATCTCCAATGTCAGGAGACAAATCTATGGAGAATGTGACACTAACTGCTGGCAGGGCTCTTTCCGTGATCACACTGCTGCAGTAATATTATACCTGACATTGTCAGCACTTCAGCTCCACCGCTACAGCGAAGACACCAAGGTGATGTGAGACATTAGGCCACAGATACTCCAATAGAACAGAAAGTGGACCAAGAAAAGCTAAACAAATTCCAAGGCGCTCCTGTACAATTCTGAAAAGCCTTTTTGGTGTTGGCATTTCTTCAAAGAAAGGGTTAAAAACAATAGCCACCTACACTCTCCCAGAATAGCAAAAGGGATTTTTTTTTACTGGTTTAAAAAAAATACACACTAATCTCAAAAGCCTCCTGTGCGTGCTAGAAACCTATCCACCAATAAACGTTAGACAATAACCAGGTTTCCATCCAACCATATTAACTTGGATGAATTAGCTGACGCATAACTCAACTCCAGAACAATGCAGCCCGCCTGGTTGTCAACCATCCCAAGTCACATGATACTTTTTTGGCCGGTGAAATAGATTATGCTACAATTGCATTGGAAGCGTTTTATGAGTGAATATTGAGATAATAACCATCATGTCGAGGTGAACTTGGAGCCATTTAGAGGACAAGTTGTGTTGTCCTCCCACCATGACGTGGAAAAGCATGAATAGTTTATTAGGAAGATCCAATCGTACTTGTTACATGCACCGAATACAACAGGTGTAGGTAGACCTTACACTGTAATTCTTACTTACCAGCCCTTAACCAACAATGAAGACAAGAAAAATAAATGTTAAGAAAGTATTTACTAAAATGAACTGAAGTAAAAAAACATTTAAAAAAAAAGAGGAAAATAACAAATAATTAAAGAGCAACATTAAAATAACAGTAGCGAGGCTATATACAGGGAGCATCGATACACCGTCAATGTGCAGGAGCATAGGTTAGTCGAGGTAATATGTACATGTAAAGTTACTACGCACAGACGAAATAGGAGTCATGATGAACTTCACATGGTGGTTTAGTGCACGGTGATGAAATTAATGCAAATTTCAAATAGATCCAGGTTATTATTTGTAGGCTGAAGACATGATGATCGGTGCTTGGCTGACTATTATAAAATAAAATAAATGATCTTATCTTTGTCTCATCATACAACATACCCTGTCCACTTTACCAGCGAACTGTTGTCAAGAGCAGTGGTCCCCAAACTTTTACCGTTCCGGGGACCACCAAATCACTGTTGAAAGCTCGAGGACCACCATTTGCAGTCACATTTTAAAACAAAATATCTTGCTGGTTGAACTTAGTCAATTATAGCAGTGAATGTAACAAATTAAAGGACTATTATTTATTATAAACAATTAGCATTGTGAAAAGTAATGTAAAATTGTTTATAAATTGCTTATAATACCATTAATACTCCCAACTGTTGGGAGTATTAATTAACTTTTGAAAAAAAACAATAATAATTTGCAGACCACCTGCAGTACAGGTTGGCAACCACTGGTCTAGAGAGCACGCACCAAAAACAGCTTGGGAAAGTTAGCTATTTATGAAATAAGTTTTTGTAACAGAAGCATTGGCAAATTTAAAAAAAATACAAATAATATTCGGTACATGAAAACATAAAGCGTAGAAAAAGCTTTTTATGTGCACTACATAACTCTCAGCCTTCTATCCACAACAAGTCAGTTTGATGGAAAACCACCTCTGCTGGGAAAATGCAGATCTTAGAATATTCACATGGAAAGTCTGTTGCCAATTGAATGGAAATTTAGCTAATTTGGATTATTTCTATTCTGTCATGCTTTGGAGGTGAGGTACCATTCGTACTGTCACACTTTTAGGATACAAATGGCAGGAGAATATATTTCCAAATTTTAAAATTGGTTTATAAGATTTATTTATGCCTGCCAAATGTTGTGGCAGGGCCAAGTGTTTCTGGAGCTGCTAGACAGAGTTCCAATGGAGTAGACAGTCAGCCTCTGGGGCGCTCGGTCTCAATTCTCCCCCTCCGCCATCGATCCAGAGGTCAGAGAGACTACTTATAGACGCACTATCCCCAGTCTGATGGACTCCACGCCTTCTCCCCAGAGTGGGAAAATTGCTGCCTGGGTGTCAATTGATCTCCTGAACATATTCTCCGTAAACCGATTTGTGTCATGTCATCAAAACATGGTGGACGTGCAAATTCTGAGCAAATAAACATACCTCAGACAGCAGAACGATAATGGTCTGGTCTTATGATAATCTACCTCATTACATGGGATAATGACGGGAAGCCATAAAAACAGCGATCTGGAATTTGACGTATGCGTTGCAATGACAGCAAGGTCCAGATTTAGCCTTGGCAAGCAGTCAGTTATGCATAGTCCCAGGCATACTGTCTACCCACAGCAACGGCTATTGCACATCGGTTTCTTGACGATGTCATTTAATTAGTGAGATGAAAATAGGTCTATAAAAGACGACTTAAAAAGATAAAATGGCATTGGAATTACACACCAAAGCAGTAATACTTTAAATAGAGTAGCCTGCAGGCCTTATTCCCCCCATAGCCTATCACCATTTACATAACTTTGCATAATTTAAGTGTCATGATATGATGGCACACACACTGAAAGCATGGTGGTATGCAAATCATTAAAGTATAAAAAGGTGTTATTCAGTAAAACATTTACTTTATGCAGAGTTATAATTGAGATTGCAGAGTTGGTTTGATGTCACCTTTTCTAACTATTGGCCCGTGACCTCTTACCGTTTTGAATAAACAGCTCCATCTTACTGAGTATCCACGCACAGAGGAAGGTCTGAAACTGAAGTAAAAAGTTATTCATGTCGTGAAACAACTCGTGAAGTGCAATCTCTAAATCATCTAAAGGCTTTGTGGAATAAAATGCAAAAGAAATAACACAGTAAAACAAGTATGAATACTGCAGTGTTGTCCACAGTGCCAGATAGTCCCTTCCGGTACAAACACCTGTAAAACACAGTGTTGGTGTTCATAGGGCTAGCAGGTGGGCCTCTTGTTAGAATACCAGACATGGTTACTCATAGACTGGAGGTGCCGGGCTACTGTAAACCCAACTGCCTGAGAGGACGCTCTCTGGCTACCTTCCAAATGGCACCCTATTCCTTTTAAAGGCTATCTGGTCAAAAGTAGTGCACTAAATAGGGAATGGAGTGCCATTGGAGACACGCACACTCTCTCCTTCAGAGAGGACTTTCTCAGACTCCCACATTCTCAAATGGACATACTGTTCCAGGGCAGTCAAAGGGAGTCATTGGAATAAACACTTGTGGGGAAATGACAAAATGTGATGACCCAGAAAAGGCCAAGGAAGTAGTAGTATCTTGAGTATGCGTAACACGTCGACTAGTATACTAGTCAGTGTGGCGGAATATGTACACAAAAAAAAGCCCTCCCCTCCCACACCTCACCAGCACTGGGTAGTAGCTACCTGAGATTCAGCCTGGAGCTTGCTTCTGTGAAAAACATCAGGCTCCGTTTTAACGACAGGGCAGGGAGCCACGACACCCGTGGTGTCAGCTCTGTGGCATGACTCACTTGAAACCAAAATTCATACTGGTTGTTATGGGTCATTGGAGAACACGCGGAAGCCGACAAGCCGTGAGATCCGAAAGATCCCAACGACGCGGGCCGCCTCTGGGCCGCTCTCTTGACAACAAACGTCTCTGAACAAGGAAAAAAACGACTATTATTCAAATGTCGGAGGGAGTTGAATACCAAGCACTGACAAGCAGCTCAGATGGGGGGGGGCTCCCAAGTGCAAGCCAAGGCAAAGAAATAGGCTGAACAGGCCCATGTACTGTTTCCTCAGAGACCCAGCACTTACATTAAGTGTGGGTTATGCAGAAAAAAAAAGCGTGAAAAAACCCCCCAGATCTCCCAACATGCTGGTGAGCATTGGTCGGTTCTTTCTCCCATTGGTTGTTTCTTCCTGCACCCACTCCCGTCTTCGCCTACTCTGCAATGTATTTATAGTGCGGGGAAGGAGGGAAGGAAAAGTGGTGATGATGCCAGACATCCTCTTGGGCAAAGAAGGAGCAGAGGCAGAGAGAGGCTCACAGTGATTCTTTAACACACTCACACTCAATGTGATGTCATGGATTCCCAGTGTTGTGCAACAGCAGTACTTCTGGGTCAAAATGCTAGGCCAGTGCCTGTCAGTGATCCTTCCAACTCCGACAGCAATGGTCACGAAGGCGCCCATTTCGAAAAGTACCCAGCCCAGAGATACTTTCGTATCTCTAGTGTATGTGGACACCCCTTCAAATTAGCGGCTTTGGCTATTTCAGCTACACCCGTTGCTGACAGGTGTATAAAATTGAACACACAGCCATGCAATCGCCACAGACAAACATTGGCAGTAGAATGGCCTTACTGAAGAGCTCAGTGACTTTCAACATGGCACTGTCATAGGATGGCACCTTTCCAACAAGTAAGGTTGTCATATTTCTGCCCTGATAGAGCTGCCCCTGTAAGTGTTGCTATTGTGAAGTGGAAACATCTAGGAACAACAATGGCTCAGCCGCAAAGTGGCAGGCCACACAAGCTCACAGAACGGGACCGCCGATTGCTGAAGCACATAAAAATGGTCTGTTCTCGGTTGCAACACTCACTACAGAGTTCCAAATGGCCTCTGGGAGCAACGCCAGCACAATAACTTTTCGTTTCCATGGCCGAGCAGCCACACACAAGCCTGAGAATACCATGCACAATACCAAGCGTTGACTGGAGTGGTGGGAAGCTCGTCGCCATTGGACTCTGGAGCAGTGTAAACATGTTCTCTGGAGTGATGAATCACACTTCACCATCTGGCAGTCTGACAGAGAAATCTAGGTTTGGTGGACACCAGGAGAATGCTACCTGCCCCAATGCATAGTGTCAACTGTAAAGTTTGGTGGCGGAGGAATAATGGTCTGGGGATGTTTTTCATGGTTCGGGCTAGACCTCTTAGTTCCAAAGTGAGGTCCAATTTTGTGGCAACAGTTTGAGGAAAGCATTTTCCTTTTTCAGTATGACAATGTCCGCATGCCCAAAGTGAGGTCCATACAGAAATGGGTTGTCGAGATCGGTCTGGAAGAACTTGACTGGCCTGCACAGAGCCCTGACCTCAACCCCATCGAACACCTTTTGGATGAATTGGAACGCCGACTGCAAGTCAGGCCTAATCGCCTAACATCAGTGCCCGACCTCACGAATGCTCTTTTGGTCATGTAGTGTTTTATACAAAATAGGTGATGGACATCCACAAATTAATACAAACCATACAAAACGTAACATATCATACTAAATATAGTGTTGAGGATTTACTTACAGAATAATATGAAATGCTCTGAGACCAGGTTGGTGTGTCACAACACTCCTGCACAAGGATATGGAAACAGGGAGTGGGGTGACCACCGGTGTTCACATACTAGCGACTAACGTACCTTAAAAAACATTTTCTTAAAGCTCTGTGTCGTCAATGTTGAGCACTCTGTGGGACCATTCCCCACCAACATGTTGTTTTAACGCAGGCACCTCCAGGTCAGCTTGTTGAGTAGGGCATTAACGAAGGTTCAGAAACATCTCCATCTGCTCAATTAAATTTTTCTCCAGTAGTTTCCAGAAGGGAAAAGCTTTTGTTGCAGAGTGAAACCCTACAGTCACACCCCTTGACTTTTCCCACATTTAGCAGTGTTACAAATTGGGACTAATTTCATTGTTTTTTGTTTTTAACAGTCTGCACAAAATACTGTAAAGTCAATGGGAAAGAACATTTAAAAATATGATTTAAAAGATTAAAAATAAAACACTAATATCTCTTGATTGAAGTATTCTAAGAGCTTTGCACACCTGGATTTTACAATATTTTCCCATTATTATTTAACTCTTGCACTGTCAAGTTGGTTGCTGATTATTGGTTGTTGATCAAGTCTTGCCATAGATTTTCAAGCTGATTTAAGTCAAAACTGTATCTAGGCCACTCAGGAACATTCAGTGTATATTTGGCATTGTGTTTTAGGTTATTGTCCACCTGAAAGATAAATGTCTCTTTCGGTGTCTGTTGGAAAGCAGACAAACAGGTTTTCCTCTAGGATTTTGTGCATAGCTCAATTGTTTATTTTTATTCAAAAGAAAATGATGACCATACCCATAACATGATGCAGCCAACACCATGCATGCAAATATGACGAGTGGTACTCAGTGTTGTGTTTGCCCCAAACATAAAGTTAATGTCTTGTTTGCAGTATTACTTTAGTGCTTTATTGCATATTGTGGAATATTTTTTATTCTGCACTGACTTCTTTTACTTTGTCATTTAGGTTAGTATTGTGCATTAACTACAATGTTGTTGATCCATCCTCAGTTCTCTCCTATCACAACCATTCAACTGTAACTGTTTTAAAATCACCATTGGCCTCATAGTGAAATCCCTAGGCAGTTTCCTTCCTCTCCAGCAACGGAGTTAGGAAGTACACCTGTATCTTTGTAGTGACTGGGTGTATTGATACACTATTCAAAGTGTAATTAATATCTTCCCCTTGCTGAAAGAGATATTTAGCGTCTGCTTTTTTATTTACCCATCTACCAATAGGTGTTCTTCTTTGTGAGGTATTAGAAAAGCTCCCTGGTCTTTGTGGATGAACATGTGCTTGAAATTCAGTACTCAATTGAGGGACCTTACATAGAATTGCAAGTGTGGGGTAAAACCAGAGATTGGATAATTATTAAAAAATAGTTAAGAACTACACTGAACAAAAACAGGTAAAAGTGCTGGTCCGATGTTTCATGAGCGGAAAAACAAGATTCCAGAAATGTTCCATACAAACTAAAAGCTTATTTCTCTCAAATGTTGTGCACAAATGTGTTTACATTCCTGTTAGTGAGCATTTGGTGCTGAGGAGTCTGTCTGTCTGTAATAAAGCCCTTTTGTGGGTAAAAACAAATTCTGATTGGCTAGGCCTGGCTCCCCAGTGGATGGATAATATTTATTTTTCTCCCAAATGACTGATTTCCTTATATTAAACTGTAACTCAGCTAAATCTTTGAAATTGCTGCATATTGCATTTACATTTTGTTCAGTATATTATTGCACAAAGAGTGAGTCCATGCAACTTATTATGGTACTTGTTGAGCACATGTTTTGTCCTGAACATATTTAGGCTTGCCATAATACTTATTGACTCAAGACATAGCTTTTAATTTTGTATTAATTATTTTGAAAACAAAATTCCACTTTGACATTGTGGGGTTGTGTGTGTAGATCAGTGGCACACAATCTCAATTCATTCCGTTTTAAATTCAGGCTGTAACAACAACAACATGTGGGAAAGGTCAAGGGGTGTGGATACTTTCTGAAAGCACTGCATATCTGGTCAATTCAATTTTTACATTCGCTCAGCTAAGACTTTAACCGAATGCAGGGTCGCTACTACACTATATAGTGGCACGGCAGCAGAACAAATGCATTAAGATATTAAATTGCTTTCTGCTCATTGCAAGTGGAGCGATTCCGACACTCATTTGTCACTTGCCAATGAGCTCCCTCTACTACTGATAAGCACTAGAAGTAAATGGGGAGGAAAATGTAAAAAACAAAACCTTCTCCGGAATCAGGAGGGTAACTTCGTCATCTAGGTCTATTCGCTCTCCTTCGTCCAGGCATAATAAGAAATGAAAGTCTGCTTTGATTGAGGCAGGACATTTTCAAAGTAAATGATGCACAAATGCCACGTTCAGTTACACATAGTTAATTTAGAATCTGATCAAGCATTGCCCTTTAAAAAATGCCTATTTTGTCTAGCTTTAAATGGCTAGAAGGCAGAATTTTATGGGGAAAATAAGCATACTTTCTTTATGAAACAATTTTACACCACCATTTTCAGACAATTCTGGATGTTGCACACCCTTGGCTGAACACGGTACAGTGTACATCCTAAATTGTCTGAAAATCCAAAATGCTTTGTGGAAAATTATGTTTCATGAAGAAAGTATGCATATTTTTTTTTTTTCTCCACCTTCTTGCCATTAAAGCTAGTTAAGTAGGAAAATGATGTCTTTGCGGCCTGAATAGAGGATGCTTTATGTACAAGCCGGTCTACGGGGACACGTTTGTATTAACGGGAATGCACATCAAGCCTTGCTGATTGTGCAGATCTAACGTAGTGCCCATGCACTATCGGTTGCCTAGCCTAGCACTTGGCACTGGCCTTGGTTAACAATGTTCGGAGGCACTCATGTACACTGAACAAAAATATAAAAACGCAACATGTGAAGTGTTGGTCCCCTGTTTCATGAGCTGAAAAACAAGATCCCAGATATGTTCCATATGCACTAAAAGCGTATTTCTCTAAAATGTTGTGAACCATTTTTTGTTTTTACATCCCTGTTAGTGATCATTTCTCCTTTGCTAAGATAGAAAAGTGTGGCATATCAAGAAGCTGATTAAACAACGTGATCATTAAACAGGTGCACCTTGTGCTGGGGACAATGAAAGGCCAGTCTAAAAAATGTGAAGTTTTGTCACAACACAATGCCACAGATGTCTCAAGTTGACGGAGTATGCAATTGGCATGCTGGCTGCAGGAAATGTCCACCAGAGCTGTTGCCAGAGAATTGAACATTCATTTCTCTACCCATGTTGTATAAGATCATTTGGCAGTACGTCCGACAGGTCTCACAACCGCAGACCACAACAGATACCCCATGGTGGCGGTGGGGTTATGGTATTAGCAGATAAACTACAGACAACAAACACAATTGCATTTTATCAATGGTGTGACGAGGCCCATTATTGTGCCATTCATCCGTCGCCAACACCTTGTGTTTTAGCATGATAATGCACTGCCCCATTTCGCAAGGATATGTATACAATTTCTTGAATCTGAAAATGTCCCAGTTCTTCCATAGCCTGCACACTCACCATGTCACCCATTTTGAGCATGTTTGGGATGGTCTGGATCGACATGTAGAACAGCATGGTTCAGTTCCCGCCAATATTCACAAACTTCGCACAGCCACTGAAGAGGAGTGGGACAACATTCCACTGGCCACAATCAACAGCCTGATCAACTCCATGCAAGTAAATCTATTGCGCTGCAAGTGGCAGTCACACCAGTTACTGACACGCCTACTTTTTTTAAAGGTATGTGTATTCCCGGTCTTGTGAAATCCATAGATTTATTTCAATTGACTGGATTACTTACATTGTGTAGACCTCGAGTAAGTTGTAGCTCACTCAAGCTACAACTCACTCAAGGCCTACACAATATGCTAATAGCCTTACCTCTGATAGATTTAAGAGTCAGTCGTAAGGCACAAAAACGAATGTCACTGCCTACTGAGTGCATGAGTCAACTGTGCTGTTCGTAAGGATAACTGTCAATTATTCAACAGACTTAAACTGGACATGCCATTGCACTTCACAGGTGAACTCAGCTTTCAATAACATGAAGTGTGTGTAGGCCTAATGAGTTGCTTGTTCAATACACTTGTGCTTGACATTTCGACAACCAATATTATTGAGAATGGGATGTAGATCTTTGGACTGCATCATGCAATGTTTCTTTGCATTCCAAGATGTAGGTATTCATCGAGGACAGACAGGTCCTTGGGTCTGCCTGACCACATTTGGATAGCCTTCTATCATTTAAAAACAATGGTAGTGAATCATTTGCACACAGAAGGCTACACTTGGAAATTAAAAGTTGTGTACAGTACAATACAGGCAGTGTTCTGCAATAGCAAGGTCCCCCGTTTTGCGTTTTGCCCTAGCACTACACAACTGATTACATTTATTCAACGCTTGATGTGTTGGTTATTTGAATAAGCTGTGTTGTGGTGTGGTAGAAACCAAAACGTGCACACGGGGGGGCCCTGGGCCGAGTTTGGGAAACCCTGTGCTATAGTGACTACTCTCGTAGCTACGTAGCTTGAGCAGTTCACGCCACAAAAGACCGTAGCGCGCGAGTAGGCTTCCTGACACAAATGTCAATCTTCCTAGAGCGGACTCAGCACCGTAAACCCCCACCAAAAACAAGCGGGACATTTTGACGTGGTTTACCTGCAATTCGGCTCGCTCCACCTCCCATTGCGCTCTATCCACCTCGAAGCGGGCCCATTCGTGTTGCAGAAAGTGCAATATCCCCGGAATGTTGTAATGAGCCCTGGCCGCCTCTCCGCCACCGACGTCGCCAGGCTGATGCGGTCCTTTGCTAGCGCCAGGCAAACCAGAGTTGTTGTTGTTGTTGTTAAAGAACACGCCGGGCCCTGCCTGTTCGTCCATGCCCAGGCCAGGTGTGTGGATTCGGTTCGCGCAAACTGGCACGACCGTGCTCAGACGAATGGGTTTTCCTTTAGCCGCCCCTGTGATATGAAAGGAAATAGCTACCTATAGCTCTCTCTACTGGGCAGGCACACTCACGTCTGAGCAGCGAGCTGTCAATTGGTGACGTTCACACTGAGCTCCCACCCACATCCAGAGTTTTCTTTACCCATTGGTCGATTTCAACGATTCACTCTGGAATAAGCCAATCGGAAATAAATGCGCGTGGTGTTGACAACTGCCGTATCCTACGCATGATGGAATTTGAAGTTCAAAGATTAGAGCTGCATTTTTCACACTAAAATGCGCCTGTTCTCTTTTGCTGTCTTTTTCTTTAGTTGTTTGTATCTGAAATTGGAAATGTCATAATGTATGCTACAGAAGTGTATGTGGTAGCCATATTCCATATATTATAGCACATTCCATTCATTTATTGATGCATTCCATAGAGCCATTCATCCAGTTGTTTACATAGCACACACACACACACACACACACATGCCTATCACCCACGACCCCTGACTGAAGTTCATGCCCTTTGAAATCCAATAAAATACATTAAACTAAATGTTGCCTACACATGATAGGGCGTACTTTGGTGTGATAATATTATAAGGCCTCTATGTATAATTTGTGTGTAAGATATTTTAATGACCAAATTACCTCTATATAATGTTTAGTAATTCAAAATGTATTGTTTTTTTTTTCAAACATATATTACAATGAAACATTACATTCAGGTATTTCATTAGATCTTAAGGATTTGGATTGGTTTTACACACTTCCCGACTCATTAATGAACGGTCAATTTATTAGCCATGTGATGCGTGCTGACACAACCCCATGGTAATCATGTGATACGTCACTGCAACCCTACTATTTAATTTCTGTTAGTTGATCAGCTTGGTCAAATCTTATAGCCTAGGTCAGACAGCAGGAGTTGAAGAGAGGAGTCACTTGCCCACATGATGCCGCCAGTTGAGAAACCACAGCACCCCAAATCCTTCAAGCAGAGAAAAAGCTTTGGTGATTAATTTTCTGTAATTATTTGCATATGTTAGGCTATGAGGTGCTTTATAATCTCAACCACGTTTTCCATCCCAAACAGCCACGAGACAACAGGAGGTCGCGGGGATCCGAACGAAGTTTCCAACTAAAATCCCGGTAAATTCGCTTATTTCTAAAACTTTATTCTACCCTGAAGTTCCATTGAATTTGCACCTTCTAAAAGTGACCTTTCCAACCATACACAGGTTATAATTGAACGGTATCAACGGGAGAAGTACTTGCCGCCTCTTGATAAAACGAAATTCCTGGTCCCACAAGAACTTTCCATGACTCAGTTTGTTACCATTATAAGGTGTGTCTCTTGATGTGTTTTGCTGTGAATGTTTAACTTGTTAAGCGTGGATTATCATGACGGAAATTGACCTAAATCATGTTTTTGGTTGGGCGAACTCGTGGGTAATTTCAAACTTGGTAATCACCTGATCTGAATCAGCCAAGAGTGCCGCTCGACTGTCACTTTTCTTAAATGACTCATAATGACTTGCGTTTGTGCATGAGAATTTCTACATTTGTTTAGACTTGTCAATACTTGCTGCACGTTCTCGTTTCAGAAATCGTATGTCTCTGATGCAGAGTCAAGCGTTCTACCTGCTCATCAATAATAGCGGCCTGGCCAGCATGTCTCTTACCATGGCGCAAGTCTACAAGGACCACAAAGATGACGATGGATTTCTCTACATGACATACGCTTCTCAAGAAATGTTTGGTAATTGTTGAAATCCATGAAGCGTCAGTGCCAATTGCTGGGAATGTTTGAGATCTAAATTGCAGGATTGGATAATGTGAGGCCTCAGCTTTTGGCAGGCCCAATAACTGAACTTCGTGTATAGATATGAAATGCAATTTATATATAAGGATATTTAATATTACTCTGGAAATGTTTTTGTATTGTTTTTAAGGTAATAAATGTTTCAAACTTTATTGAGGATCATGCTCTGATTTACATGACTTTGGCCAGATTAATTTAAGCGGAAATGTGTAACTTTTCGGGCGATCAATCAAATTTGCAAAGAAATAGTTGTAGGTTTGTCATTCTCGTTCAAGGCATGTCTAATAAGCGGTAGATCTGTTCTGTGTGCTATTGTTTTTTTTTCAACTGTTTTGTTTGTAAGCCAGCTTTAAACAGCTGACGTTAAATGTTTGGTTATTAAAAGTGAGTTCACAGCGGGTTAGATGGTACATTGAATTATTCTCTATTTGGTCACAAACTAAAATTTAGCACTTCAGCAAAGCACGTTGCGCAGCTATTTCCGCAACAATAAATATTGCCACTCAAATGCTAATTTTTTAATTTCTCTGAAATGTGTAAAGTTGGACATTGCCTTCAATAGGAACTCTGAGGCATCAGTTATAAAGGAAGGACCTGTTGTCAGATTGCACAAATCGACCCCTATACTACCTCAAGGTACTTGTACATATCTGATTGGTCGAAAGATCAGAATTGTGTTGCCAGTGTTAACGCAGAACTATTCATATTCAATCCAGTATGGGTCCCTTTTTGCCATATGGGGATCAGAACCCCTATAGTACTATTTGAAATCTGTGCTTGACTAAACTTGCTTTGCTTAATACACCAATCGAGGGTTTGGGGGCTCTTCTACCTGCCAATTCAGACATTATTTGAACCAAGGTCTGAAGATTGAAGTGTCAGGACTGCATTCAAAGGGGAACTTCCCAACTAGGAACAAGCCTCCTGAAATTGTCTATTGTTTCACCATCTTAAATCTGTATGGTTTGACTTGGGATCTTTTAAGGCTAAAGTTCTTGTGTTTTAATAGGCTGCATAACGTACTGGTAAAATAACCATTCCAACTTCTAGAAAACAATTTTGGTAGTTTATCTTAACCTTAGCATTTGACTGGACATTTGAGGTATTTTCAAACGAAGACTTGGTGTTCAGGTTCATTGTGGCGTGGACCCTGTAGCAGCACCACTGACTTACTGAGGTCCTATTGATCGTAGGGGACCACTTTGTCAGGAACCTGAAATGCCTTGATGTCACTTCCTGGATGTAATCAAGCAAAAGAGCAATTGGACCATACATCATCCTAATTTAATTTTTGTGCTTTTAGTCTTGGGGTTACAAATAGGATGAAAGTTGCCCAATGTAGACTGACTCAGCGAAAATGGGGGCCATATGGCAATGAAGTATGAGCAATACTACTGAAGCACAAAGTTTCAAAATCAATGTGAGTTTAATATGATTGAGATGTGTAGAATGCATAGGATATTGAAATTGTCAATCTACTTTCTATCATGAGGAATCCCAGATTATGTACAAATCTGTATGCAGTGCCTTAAAGCTGCATTTACTTAGGCATCCAAATTCTGATTTTTGTCCTATTGGCAAAATAACTAATGTGTGTAATCTCAGCCTAATTGTTGCAACTTGACTGGACATGTTCCTTGACAGGGCAGGGAGCTGGGTTAACCCAGAGATCAACCGCTAGCCCCTATTTCTAAGTCACTCCAGATCTAAGAGTTGCGTTTTATTTTGGGTTAAATAATACGTCAATTTGATACCAGGGTATAGGCCTAATCACTTGAAACACATTTCCAAAATGGTCCTTGAGGGGTCATAGTGACATGAACAAGTTAATTTTCCTTGTAGAATAAAGGTGTTCCCCCCCAGCTGTGTATTTCAGGTACATTTGTATTACTTTCTAGATATTAGAATATTGATTTCAAGCATTGTATGTGAATGGAGTCATGTACAAGGCACAAAGCTTAAGTTACAAAGTATTACAAGGCATTATCCTAAACATGGTCAGAGAGAGAGAGAGAGAGCAAGAAATCAGCCTGAAAAACCATGCCCCAAAAGTCCATTGGGTGTCCAGAGAAAAAAATAGTATCTCACCACAGCAGATCAGGAACAAAAAAGAGAGAGAGCAATGAATCTAAGACCCTTTTCTAAGCATCTGAGTTGTTTGGATCCAAAAATCTGAGTTGTTGACCAATAGTATTACTCTAAAGTTAACCTCCGATCCGATATCAGACCTACATGATGTAACTTCTGGACAATGGGGGTCAGAGACATCAACACAGAGAATGCTGAATTCCTATGACGACACAGAGGAAATTCTTGCATACAGTTGATAAAAAGAGTCACTTCAAGGGCTGCCCTACAATACTTCTTTCTGCATGGAGACATTTAAGTGACTATATCACTGACCACAAGGGGGAGCCCAAGATCCATAGAATATGTTGAGCTGCTGTGACGGTTAAAGAAATTCAATATCAGTCAGCACTGCAGTGCACCTGATATTTACTCCCAAAATGCGGAAAGAATGGTTTCTTATTTTTCTAAATGTACAGCCATATTGGATTTCACACGTGAATCAGACTACATTACATTATTGCTTTCATCTTTGAAGACTTTGTAGAGAACACTCCTCCTCCCAGTGCTGCATTGTCGAAGTCCAGGACATTGGATAGGCAGCATAAAGTTTTATTGTCCATTAACCGTAATGCGACTAACCAAGTGTATTACGTCCCAGCGATATCGACCATCTCATTCTGACCGAGGAGCAGGACATTTTAATTTCCCTTAGTCATGCCCGTGACTGTATTGAATGGCTTTTCTTTGCAACACTAAAACATCTCGTTGTGACATGTAGCCATGGATGCTACCAACTGTTGACGGTGGTTAAAAAAAATTGAGACAAAAAGCTCTGTGGAATATAATCTGAAAGAACTCAGAGGAGCATTCAACAAATACAGTAATTAGAGAGACAGAAGAGGTACAATTGTCTTTCCTCGTGTCCTCCCTCTTGGCCTTCCTCTCAAAACGCATTGGAGGAGAGGATCCAAGGTTCGTTCCCTCTGACCTTCTCCTCCAATGCGTGTTGAGAAGGAGGTCGAAGAGAGAGGAAAAGGGGTAAGAAATTTGAGAGGGAGATAGAGAGAACCCTGGTGGACAGATGTTTGAGAGAGCGAATGAGAGAACCCTGGTGGACGAATGTTTGAGAGAGCGAATGAGAGAACCCTGGTGGATGGATGTTTGAGAGAGCGAATGAGAGAACCCTGGTGGACGGATGTTTGAGAGAGCGAATGAGAGAACCCTGGTGGACGGATGTAGAGAAGGAGAGTGGGAGGGGGCCATCGAGAGAGAAAGTGAGAGGACCACTTGATTCTCTGCAATCAGGACCACACTATATTATAGTTGTCATTTTTGATTCAAGTGGTGCTTTTGTGCATAACCAAATTATATTGATTCATTAGGGGATAAAGAACACACTCACGCACACACTGTTCATCACAAACCCCCTTTTTCCAATTCCTGCCTTTTTACCGGTGACTGGGGAAGCGAGTACATCCTTTTCCGCTTTAAAGGAGGGGGCGAGTGAGACATTCAGACCTATTTGTTTAATGGCATAAAGATCCCGGCTTAATGTGCCACCGCAATCAGCAAGCAAAAATACCTTTTTGAGCGCCAATACTGAAAGTTAATGGGGCCTGTTGTTCAACTGAAGAGCTTTAATGTTCCACACTAAAACTTTACAAAGTCTCATTTGTCGGATTTGCCAGACCCTTTGTTTTGGCAAATGTTTTAATGTAAGTGTTCCCGGTTATATTGGTCATCATATAAAAAGCAGTGTGCTTCGCTAAGAGCAGTCAAGGGATCGTTACATACATTGCCACCTGCACGAGCGCCCATATGCACGTACACGCACCAATTCTGACTGTCCTACTGTCTGTCCTCATCATTGATTTGTTAGAGGGCTATATGTCAGTATAACATTCTAGTCTTCTAGAAACATGGTAGGATTTCAGGATATTGGGCTCAGTTACCCCATGTCCTTTAGACTCTTTATACTGCTGTTTGGTTATGACCTAGCACAGCAGACAGGTCATGGAGAGAACTGTGACAGGTGACAGGCATCCTGCTGGTGTGTGTGTGTTTAATTGTCCTAAAATGCTCGGTAGCCCAGGAGGTGTACACACACACACACACACACACACACACACACACACACACACACACACACACACACACACACACACACACACACACACACACACACACACACACACACACACACACACACACACACACACACACACACACACACACACACACACACACACACACACACACACACACACAGTGTAATTAGCAAGCTGCCATAGCAGTAATAGCAACCCTTCAGCAGGCCAAAGGGAGCCTGCTGTGTGGGGAGAAAGTAGGCGAAGCAGCATCTGGAGGAGAGAAAAGGGTTGCTTCTCAAGGTCGGAAAAGTCATCCAAACACTTTGCTAACTTTGTGATCAGGGCTTTGCCTCCCCCTCTTTAGGCTGTTGTTGTGAAAACTCTATTTGTGATGTGTCATGTGACTTACATATGTAGGATCTTCATTTGATCACTCTTTTGTTGCTCAGAATGTTCCTGCACAGCAGGAAATGCAAACTTCTAGTGTATTAGTTTGTTATTTCCACTTTAACACTTCAGACTTGATCTGCTGAAAAATAAACAATTCATCAACCCCAACAAAAAATGTCCATTAATTATAATCCACATAATAATTCACATTTTCTGTTGCTGCGGGATTATCTTCCTGCTGTAGCAAACTGGCTCATATTAAGATCATGCATCTATAGATTATAGGGGGTAGCAAAACAATCACTGTTTTCCTTGTCTCCTTTTCTGTCTGACCACTGATCTAAATAGCCTTGAAACAGTAGGTGTAAAAAATATGGTTATACCCAGATCCATATACTGAATGCTCTAGTGAAATCTGTTCCGTTTCTTCAGTTATTTGTGGTCATGGGGTGAGAAGACTCCAGGAACATTTCTTTGTATATGTCATTTTATAATAAATAAAAAATAAGCATCACTCATGTACAGTTCACCTGGCACTTTTTAATAAATCGCAAACACAATATAATCAAAGCTAATTAATATACTAGTTTAATTAGCCATAATGACATGCACGAAAAAGTGTTTCACAAGGTCTCAAAGTGCTTCAATAATTCCTACACTGTTACGATCATATTCTGGCTTCAGGAAAACCTGACGTGTCATCAAGGTATGATCTTAAGGGACCACTTTTTGGCAGGAACATGAAATGCCTTGACTTCACTTCATGAATGTAATCAAGCCAAAGACCAAATAGAATATGCATCATCGTAATTGAGTTTTCGTGGTTGTTATAGTCAAAGTGGGGAAAGGGGCCTAATCTAGACGGACTCAGTGACTATAGGGTCATATGGCAATGATGAAGTATGAGCACTACTACTAAAACACCAAGTAAAAGTTCCAAAATCAATGTGAGGTTAATATATATGACCCTTTTTCTAGAAGTGTAAATTACCTGTCCAAACCCCAGAAAAATATATATTAGTTAATACATTTGTTTGCCGAGACTAATTCAGATTAAATGACGCTAAATTAACTTATTAGGACTATTAATGTTCCGCTTTTTCTAACAGTGAACATTTGAACTGAACACGGTGGAATGATTTCTTTTTGTTTGAGAATGTTTTCTGGAAGCGCTTCGTTTTTTTTTTTTTTGCATCAGAAGATTTGCTCTACTTGAATGTCAACAGGTGCAGGTTGTCATTCTCAGTGGTACACAGTGGAATTCCTAACCTGTAGTTGTTGACATTTATACGTTGTGTGTACGTGAGATTGTGGGTCTATCCATAAATGTACGCACGGGGGTGTCCTAAAGTAAATGCATTCATCATAAGTGTCTCTCTATAATATTATGTTGTAGCTCCTGCCAAAGGCAAGCTATGTAGACATCCATTTTAGTCCAGACATTCCCACAGACAGTCTACTGAGTAGACTGCTAGTCTGCATCCCAAATGGTACTTTGTTCCTTATACAGTGCACTACGTTTGGCCAGAGCCCTAGTCAAAAGTATTGCACTCTATCAGGAAATGGGTGCCATTTGAGATGAAACTCAAGACTCTGCTGCATTCAAGTCATACATTATTACTTCATGTGATGTCAGTCTGGAGTCTAGACTCCTTGCTGGCTCTGATTTTCAGTCCCAAGTATGATCGATCAGAAGGATGACAACATAACCAAGCAAATCTGCTCTCTGGCCAGGAAGCGATGAATTACTACTGCACAATGACATCATACAGGTCAGGTCAGTTGGGCTATAGGTGTGTCCCAAATGGCACCCTATCCCCTGTATAGTGCACAACTCTAGACCAGCTCTGGTCAATAGTAGTTCACTATAAAGATAATAGGGTGCCATTTGGGAAGCAAACTATACAGTATATTGTGCTATAAGCATTGTCTGTCCCATATAGCTACATACTGTAGAGTCGATAATCCAGAATATTTAATTATTGCCTCCATACTTGTAACATGTCTTATTATCTGAGTAAACAAACACAACATACCATAGTAATGTATCAGTTTGTCTTGTGTCTTCTTCTCCAAACTCATTGGAGATATCCAGCTACTCTTAACCATACCTATCTCTTATATCCAAAACATCAGACACTGCATGCAAATGCATCAGTTTGGCTATTCTTTACTAAACTCTTTATCCATATGTGACTTCCATATCAACCACAGACACTGCCATGTGATCCCAACCTGACCACCTGACCCTTGACTCCTAATGATCCCCAGTGTGTGGGTGGCCATCTTTAAAAAGGATGAGGACCCTGAAGGCCTGAAAGCTTACGTGGAGGTGTGTTCTTTTTCCATCTACGTAATATTGCAAAAATCAGAAACTTTCTGTCCAAAAATGATGCAGAAAAATTAATCCATGCTTTTGTCACTTCTAGGTTAGACTACTGCAATGCTCTACTTTCCGGCTACCCGGATAAAGCACTAAATAAACTTCAGTTAGTGCTAAATACGGCTGCTAGAATCCTGACTAGAACCAATTTTTTTTTATCATATTACTCCAGTGCTAGCCTCTCTACACTGGCTTCCTGTCAAAGCAAGGGCTGATTTCAAGGTTTTACTGCTAACCTACAAAGCATTACATGGGCTTGCTCCTACCTATCTCTCTGATTTGGTCCTGCCGTACATACCTACACGTACGCTACGGTCACAAGACGCAGGCCTCCTAATTGTCCCTAGAATTTCTAAGCAAACAGCTGGAGGCAGGGCTTTCTCCTATAGAGCTCCATTTTTATGGAAAGGTCTGCCTACCCATGTCAGAGACGCAAACTCTGTCTCAACCTTTAAGTCTTTACTGAAGACTCATCTCTTCAGTGGGTCATATGATTGAGTGTAGTCTGGCCAAGGAGTGGGAAGGTGAACGGAAAGGCTCTGGAGCAACGAACCGCCCTTGCTGTCTCTGCCTGGCCGGTTCCCCTCTTTCCACTGGGATTCTCTGCCTCTAACCCTATTACAGGGGCTGAGTCACTGGCTTACTGGGGCTCTCTCATGCCGTCCCTGCAGGGGGTGCGTCACCTGAGTGGGTTGATTCACTGTTGTGGTCATCCTGTCTGGGTTGGCGCCCCCCCCCCTTGGGTTGTGCCGTGGCGGAGATCTTTGTGGGCTATACTCAGCCTTGTCTCAGGATGGTAAGTTGGTGGTTGAAGATATCCCTCTAGTGGTGTGGGGGCTGTGCTTTGGCAAAGTGGGTGGGGTTATATCCTTCCTGTTTGGCCCTGTCCGGGGGTGTCCTCGGATGGGGCCACAGTGTCTCCTGACCCCTCCTGTCTCAGCCTCCAGTATTTATGCTGCAGTAGTTTGTGTCGGGGGGCTAGGGTCAGTTTGTTATATCTGGAGTACTTCTCCTGTCCTATTCGGTGTCCTGTGTGAATCTAAGTGTGCGTTCTCTAATTCTCTCCTTCTTTCTTTCTCTCTCTCTGAGGACCTGAGCCCTAGGACCATGCCCCGGGACTACCTGACATGATGACTCCTTGCTGTCCCCAGTCCACCTGGCCATGCTGCTGCTCCAGTTTCAACTGTTCTGCCTTACTATTATTTGACCATGCTGGTCATTTATGAACATTTGAACATCTTGGCCATGTTCTGTTATAATCTCCACCCGGCACAGCCAGAAGAGGACTGGCCACCCCACATATGCTCTCTCTAATTCTCTCTTTCTTTCTCTCTCTCGGAGGACCTGAGAAAAAGGACCGTGCCCCAGGACGACCTGACATGATGACTCCTTGCTGTCCCCAGTCCACCTGACTGTGCTGCTGCTCCAGTTTCAACTGTTCTGCCTTATTATTATTATTCGACCATGCTGGTCATTTATGAACATTTGAACATCTTGGCCATGTTCTGTTATAATCTCCACCCGGCACAGCCAGAAGAGGACTGGCCACCCCACATACCCTGGTTCCTCTCTAGGTTTCTTCCTAGGTTTTGGCCTTTCTGGGGAGTTTTTCCTAGCCACCGTGCTTCTACACCTGCATTGCTTGCTGTTTGGGGTTTTAGGCTAGGTTTCTGTACAGCACTTTGAGATATCAGCTGATGTACGAAGGGCTATA
The DNA here is from genome assembly GCF_021184085.1 of Oncorhynchus gorbuscha. Lineage (NCBI taxonomy): Eukaryota > Metazoa > Chordata > Actinopteri > Salmoniformes > Salmonidae > Oncorhynchus > Oncorhynchus gorbuscha. Next base: position 18,947,862 of record NC_060190.1, on the reverse strand, counting down.
TAAATACATTTGATTTGATTTGATTTGCTTTGTTCTGGAGTGATACATTTTTCAACCTCTCTCTCTTTTAAAGACAGCTAGCTGTGACATCACTTCTCCCAGAATGCTATTGGCCCCATCAGAGGTGGCTGTGGCTTTAGGAAAGAGGGAGAGAATGAGAAAGGGGAGAGATAGAGAAACGGGAGATGGGAGGAGAGAGCAAGAGAGAAAGGAAAGTAGATATCGTGAATGAGGGAGAGAAAAAGGACTGAGAGCAATGTAGCTAGGGAAAGTGACAAGGGCAGTGAGAGAGGGAGATCTACATTTTTTTGTTCTATTTTTGTGTGTGAATCTTTCTCAGAGCATGATAAATATTTCAGAACTGTCCCTGTGTGCCAAACCACACCCTATTCCCTATATAGTGCACTATTACTTGTGTGTGGGTGCCGTTTTGGGACACAGCCCATATATTCCCAGAGAGCCGTAAAAGGAATACATGGAAATGTAATAAGAGCTCAGGTTAAACAAGACGTTATATGTCCGTAAATGGTTCATCGACGGATGGCTAAATGTTTGGTGAATAGCAATACGGTAAAGCGAGGCATCACACACACACACACAGGGATGGGCAAAAATGACAAAATACTAGATCAATGAAAATAAGAATTTGTTCTTAACTGACTTGCCTGGTTAAATAAAGGTTAAAAAAAATACAATTAAAAATTTAAAAATTAAATGTATCAAAATAAACATACCAAAATGAACTGTACAAAACATTATGGACACCTGCTCTTTCCATGATATAGACTGACCAGGTGAATACTGGTGAAGGCTATGATCCCTTACTGATGTCATTTGTTAAACCCACTTCAATCAGTGTAGATGAAGGAGAGGAGACGGGTTAAAGGATTTGTAAGCCTTGAGATAATTGAGACATGGATTGTGTATGTGTGCCATACAGAGGGTGAATGGACAAGACAAAAGATGTAAGTACTTTTGAACGACGTATGGTAGTTGGTCCCAGACACCATTTTGTGTCAAGAACTGCAACACTGCTGAGTTTTTAACACTCAACAGTTTTGCATGTGTATCAAGAATGGTCCAGCATCCAAAGGACATCCAGCCAACTTGACACAACTATGGGAAGCATTGGAGTCAACATGGGCCAGCATCCCTGTGGAACTCTTTCGACACCTTGTAGAGTCCATGCTCTGACAAACTGAGGCTGTTCTGTGGGCAAAGTTGTTTTGTACAATCAGTGTACATTTATGTTTAGTTAATTTAGCACACACTCTTTTCACACCATAGTGCCATCAGACTTCTGATTCCAATGCAGGGTGAAAGGGGGCCACAAAATGTGAACCGCTATATAAAAAAAATGGTTTAGAAAAGTATTTTCTATTTTGAAAATACAAATCACAGCTCTCAAAACTATCTTGTAAAAAAATACAAAGTGTAGTTCAGCTCAGTGTAATACAAAACAAATACATATTTCAAATACTCATAACAGAAATTCTGCACATCTCAACACACACACACACACACACACACACACACACACACACACACACACACACACACACACACACACACACACACACACACACACACACACACACACACACACACACACACACACACACACACACACACACACACACACACACACACACACACACACACACACACACACACACACACACATTACACTGCCACTCACTGTAAGCATATTATCCATTGAGGTTTTGTTCAGTTGTTTCCTATTATTTCGCGGCGGCAGTTAGCCTAGTGGTTAGAGCGTTGGGCCAGTATCCGAAAGGTTGCTAGATTGAATCCCTGAGCTGACAATGTAAAAATCTGTCGTTCTGCCCCTAAACAATGCAGTTAACCCACTGTTCCTAGGGCGTCATTGTAAATAAGAATTTGTTCTTAACTGACTTGCCTAGTTAAATAAAGGTTCAATAAAAAAATAAAAAATTGTGGATCCCAAAAGATCAACATAAGAAAGATAAGTAATGAAAAGATGTGTACTGTGACCAAAGAAGTGACAGGTGTGTCCCCTGGGTTGTAAACTCTATGTTAAAGTGGGGTGTGTGTGTACCTGCACATGTGTGTGCATGAGTGTTTACACACAGTATATCAATGTTTGTGTCAGAGGAGAGGGAAGTACAGAGCCTTCAGAAAGTACTCACACCGCTAGACTTTTCCACATTTTGTTGTGTTACAGTTTGAATTTAAAATGAATTAAATAGAGATTTTTGGGGGGGTCACTGGCCTACATAAAATATCCCTTCATGTCAAAATAGAATTATGTTTTTCTAAATGTTAACAAAAATGTATTAAAAGCTGAAATGTTTTGGGTCAATAAATATTCAACCCATTTGCCATGGCAAGCCTAAATACGTTCAGGAGTAAGAATCTGCTTAACAAGTCACATAATAAGTTGCATCCACCTCTGGCCTGCTCGCCTCCCTACCACTGAGGAAGTTCAGCTCCCGCTCAGCCCAGTCAAAACTGTACGCTGCTCTGGCCCCCCAATGGTGGAACAAACTCCCTTCCGGAGACACCTGAAACCCCACCTCTTTAAGGAATACCTAGGATAGGATAAGTAATCCCTCTCACCCCCCCCCCTTTAAGATTTAGATGCACTATTGTAAAGTGACTGTTCCACTGGATGTCATAAGGTGAATGCACCAATTTGTAAGTCGCTCTGGATAAGAGCGTCTGCTAAATGACTTAAATGTAAATGTAAATGTAAATGACTTAAATGCATGGACTCACTTTTGAATGATCTCTGTACCCCACACATCCAATCTGTAAGGTCCCTCATTTGAGCAGTGAATATAAAACAGATTCAACCAGAAAGACCAGGGAGGTTTTCTAATGCCTTTCAAAGAAGGGCACCTATTGGTAGATGGGTAAAAAAATAGGGGAAAAAAGCAGACATTGAATATCCCACTGGCTCCAGGTCATCTACAAGTCTCTGCCCCGCCTTATCTCAGCTCACTGGTCACCATAGCAGCACCCACCGGTAGCATGCTCTCCAGCAGGTATATCTCACTGGTCACCGCCAAAGCCAATTCTTCCTTTGGCCGCCTTTCCTTCCAGTTCTCTGCTGCTGGAACGAACTGCAAAAATCACAAAAGCTGGAGACTCTTACCTCCCTCCCTAGCTTTAAGCACCAGCTGTCAGAGCAGCTCACAGATCACTGCACCTGTACATAGCTCATCTGTAAACAGCCCATTCAATCTACCTCATCCCCATACTGTATGTATTTATTTATCTTGCTCCTTTGCACCCCAGTATCTCTACTTGCACATTCATCTTCTGCACATTCTACCATCCCAGTGTTTAATTGCTATGTTGTAATGACTTCGCCACCATGGCCTATTTATTGCCTTTACCTCTCTTATCCTACCTCATTTGCACATGCTGTATATAGATTTTTCTACTGTATTATTGACTATATGTTTGTTTATTCCATGTGTAACTCTGTGTTGTTGTATGTGTCGAACTGCTTTGCTTTATCTCGGCCAGGTCGCAGTTGCAAATTAGAACTTGTTCTCAACTAGGCTACCTGGTTAAATAAAATAAAAAATATATACAAAATATATACTGTATATGTATTCCAAAACATGCATCCTGTTTGCAACAAGGCACTAAAGTAATACTGCAAAAAAATGGCCTGAATACAAAGTGTTATGTTTTGGGCAAATCCAATACAACACATTAATGAGTACCACTCTCCATATTTTCAAGCGTGGTGGTGACTGCAACATGTTATGGGTATGCTTGTAATCGTTAAAGGCTGGGGAGTTTTTCAGGTTAAAAAAATAAACACAATGGAGCTAAGCACAGGCAAAATACAAGAGGAAAACTTGGTTCAGTCTGCATTCCACCAGATGCAGACTGATGAGATTTACTCATCTTTCAGCAGGACAATAACCTAAAACACAAGGCCAAATCTACACGGCCGAATTGCAGTTTTGACTTAACCCATAATCAAATCAAATCAAATTTATTTATATAGCCCTTCGTACATCAGCTGATATCTCAAAGTGCTGTACAGAAACCCAGCCTAAAACCCCAAACAGCAAACAATGCAGGTGTAAAAGCACGGTGGCTAGGAAAAACTCCCTAGAAAGGCCAAAACCTAGGAAGAAACCTAGAGAGGAACCGGGCTATGTGGGGTGGCCAGTCCTCTTCTGGCTGTGCCGGGTAGAGATTATAACAGAACATGACCAAGATGTTCAAATGTTCATAAATGACCAGCATGGTCAAATAATAATAAGGCAGAACAGTTGAAACTGGAGCAGCAGCACAGTCAGATGGACTGGGGACAGCAAGGAGCCATCATGTCAGGTAGTCCTGGGGCACGGTCCTAGGGCTCAGGTCCTCCGAGAGAGAGAAAGAAAGAGAGAATTAGAGAGAGCATATGTGGGGTGGCCAGTCCTCTTCTGGCTGTGCCAGGTGGAGATTATAACAGAACGTGGCCAAGATGTTCAAATGTTCATAAATGACCAGCATGGTTGAATAATAGTAAGGCAGAACAGTTGAAACTGGAGCAGGAGCATGGCCAGGTGGACTGGGGACAGCAAGGAGTCCTCATGTCAGGTAGTCCTGGGACATGGTCCTAGGGCCCAGGCCAGTTGAAACTGTCTTTCAATTCCCCAGAGCAGCAGCATGGCCAGGTGGACTGGGGACAGCAAGGAGTCATCATGTCAGGTAGTCCTGGGGCATGGTTCTAGGGCTCAGGTCCTCCGAGAGAGAGAAAGAAAGAGAGAAGGAGAGAATTAGAGAACGCACACTTAGATTTACACAGGACACCGAATAGGACAGGAGAAGTACTCCAGATAAACAAACTGACCCTAGCCCCCGACACATAAACTACTGCAGCATAAATACTGGAGGCTGAGACAGGAGGGGTCAGGAGACACTGTGGCCCCATCCGAGGACACCCCGGACAGGGCCAAACAGGAAGGATATAACCCCACCCACTTTGCCAAAGCACAGCCCCCACACCACTAGAGGGAAATCTTCAACCACCAACTTACCATCCTGAGACAAGGCCGAGTATAGCCCACAAAGATCTCCGACACGGTACAACCCAAGGGGTGGGGGGAACCCAGACAGGCCGACCACAACAGTGAATCAACCCACCCAGGTGACGCATCCCCCCCCAGGGACGGCACGAGAGAGCCCCAGCAAGCCAGTGACTCAGCCCCCGTAACAGGGTTAGAGGCAGAGAATCCCAGTGGAAAAAGGGGAACCGGCCAGGCAGAGACAGCATAATTCCTTGTACTCCTGTATTTAACTCTTGTGTTGTCCATGTTTTGTTTTAATTGCGTTGCTGTGTTTTTGCCCCTTGGCTAGGCCGTTATTGTAAATCAGCACTGGTTATAGGTTTACTGCCCTGTTTAAGGAATGAAAATGCATAGATTAATTGACTCAGGGGTGTGAATACTTATGTAAATTAGATATTTCTGTATTTCGTTCTCAATAAATCAGCAAAAAAACTTGTAAAAACATGTTTTCAATTTGTCATTTTGGGGTATTTATTGTGTGTAGATGTTATGCAGGTGAATGAGGACCCAAAAGCGACTTGGCATAAACAGAGTCTTTATTCCAGTAAAGGAAATAGGCAATACTCCTAGACAAATCAGAGCAGAAAACAAAACATAAAAAACTAATTCCACTCGTAGTGACGAGGACAGACTGGAGACTCGACCATAAACTGTAGGTTGCCTCGGGAAGGCACCGACCGTAGCAGACTCAGACACCTGCTCACACGCAGCATCTGAGGGAAACAAGACACGACAGGGCGAGACAAAGACACAGCACGGCGAACAATATACAAGGATCCGACAGGACAGAAACGGAAGACAAGGGGAGAAATAGGGACTCTAATCAGGGCAAGATACGGAACAGGTGTGAAAAGATTAGATGATTGATTAGGGGAATAGAAACAGCTGGGAGCAGGAACGGAACGATAGAGAGAAGAGAGAGAGGGAGGGAGAGAGAAAAAAGGGAACGAACCTAATAAGACCAGCAGGGGGAAAACGAACAGAAGGGAAAGCAAAATGACAAGACAATATAAGACAAAACATGACAGTAGATGGGTGAGAGGGAAAAAAAAACAAATCTAATACATTTAGAATTCAGGCTGTAATACAACCAAATGTGGAATAATTCAAGGGGTATGAATACTTTCCGAAGGCACTGTAAATGAAGATACACCTCACGTAGATGGTCCTCGTGTTCCTTTAAGGAGGTCTTCGACTGATAATGTCGTGCCTCAAATGCAAATAGTGCAAAGCCAGATCTTATGCAAGGTACTCCTGAAATCATGGTAACCGTGACGACTGTCGTGGCAGTGAAGGATTAGTCCAAGGCTGGTCAATATATAACATAATTAGCATAATTACCTGGTAAAATATTTATACTTTAACCTCTAGAAACCATGAAAATTAAGCAGATTTTTTCCCCCTCCTAATAAAATGTTATGAAATGTTACATAGACAGTATGTCACATTAGGGTTAATCTATGCATTTTCATTCCTTAAACAGGCCAGTAAACCTAGAACCAGTTCTGATTTACAATAACGGCCTAGCCAAGGGGCAAAAACACAGCAACGCAATTAAAACAAAACATGGACAATACAAGAGTTAAATACAGGAGTAGAAGGAATTATGGGTTAATAATTATACAAAATCGCATTTGCCAACATCCTTCACTCATATTTTATTTGCACGAATACAGTGTCCATATAAGGTCAGTCTCAGTCTCAACAGTATATGAGTCAGTCTGAGACTGTCTTAGTATGGACACCATAAATTCATGATTTGGGTGGAGAATGCCTATGCGTGCTAAACTGTACAGCTGTGCTCTTCGTAGGATTCCAATCTTGTCATTTGAGGAGAATAGCAGACCTGGGCCGGTCAGAAGAAAACTGACTGAAGCAGGGAGGGACTTTCTGGATTGGTCCAATAAGAAATGCTCATTTTTGTTTTTCGTGTTAATAATTTTTGCATTGTGTGTCCTAATGAATACAACCTTGACTGACGCGCACACACACACACACACACACACACACACACACACACACACACACACACACACACACACACACACACACACACACACACACACACACACACACACACACACACACACACACACACACACACACACACACACACACACACACACACACACACACACACCACTGCATGCATGCTCACACACAGATACACATGTAAACATTTATACAAACATGCCATTGTTCCGAAAGTATACTCCTCTTCAGGTGCAACATCGTATCATTCATTATTTCTGCTTACAAACCTCATTTGAGGCCCTTGCAGGTCAGACGGTAGTACTGTACACCAGCCCCAGGGGGCACTGTTGCTCCAGGCTGAAAAGTGCACTCTGGAATTCAGACGTTTCCACCAGCATTTCACTTCCTCCGTAACAACAGTTAACCTCCACAATATCCGATTTCACTAGACTCTCACAACTGAAGCTGAGGTGGAAAAACAAGTTGCCCCGAAATGATTATTTGTCCTACAAATGTTGATGTTATTTAAGCAACCCCTGTAGTCTCTACAGCGCCATCAAGTGCATTGTTCAGTCGTGTTGGCGTCCCAGTCCATATGTAAACTAGCCTGGTCGGAAATCTGTTTGTGCTGTCTTGCCATGCAACCCATCTGGCTTTCATCCTCCAGACCCATGCGAGCGCTACAGACAACCTTGAGGAGGGGAAAGGCAAAGCTAAGGGCTTGTTGCTATGTTAACCGCACTTTACTTCCTCATGTAACCAAACCCCTATTGAGGAGAATTGAAAATCGAAACACATTCATTACTATCTTATATCTCAAATCTCTTATTTCATAGCCTTGAGGTGTTGCAGAAAAAGCACAGGACTTGTGTGGGGGTGAAACTCCTTTCTGATACATTATGTATGCAGTATATAAGAAATATACAGAAGTATCGTGTTAAAAATACACAGAGCTCGTAAAGTAGATATCATGTTCAGAGGCTTTGAAGTCTTTGTTGCATGTTACGGAGGACAGGGATACTTCGTAAGGGGGCCCTGAGGCAATGTTTTCTGGGCATGTTCGGAAACGGAAGATATTGGAAACATTCTGAACCGCACCTACTTTGTCTCTCCCTCCTCCTCCCTTCTCCTCACTTCCCTCTATCCCTCCCTCCCAAGTTCTGAGATGATGAAAGGCACTCGCCTTTTTCCCTCCCTCCCTCCCTCCCTCCCTCCCTCCCTCCCTCCCTCCCTCCCTCCCTCCCTCCCTCCCTCCCTCCCTCCCTCCCTCCCTCCCTCCCTCCCTCCCTCCCTCTCAGATTCATCATCAGCCCTTTTTTTGTTTCCTGTTTACATGGCTGGGGGCCGGCAACCTCCAAATGAAAGAGACGAGCCCTCTTATGATGCAATCTGCACTCGCTGCCCTCTTCTCCCTTCCCTCCCTCCTTCCCTAGTCTGATGTCGACAGCACCAATAGAGAGAGAGAGCGAGAGAAGTGAGGGGGGGGGGGGGATCTGTTTTTTCCTTCTTCCTCTTTTCTGCCTCTCCTGTCTTTGTTGTGTGACTCGGCTGACTGAGGTCTCGGCATGTGTAGGCACCACCCACTCTCTCTCTCTCTCTCTGACTTGAATGAGCTCAAACATCTGCGGGAGTTCATCTCTACGGAGTTCATCTCTACTGCACCCCCTTCAAACCCACACACATGCACGAGCACCCACACACACACCTCTCTCCCAAAAAGGATGGAAGATTGAGCAAGAAGGTCCACTTGTGTGTTACAACAATACCCAAATGGGGATTTTAATTGCGTGGTGTAGTGGTGGATTTGGTGTCGATGCTATAGGTTGCATTTTTGTTCCAATGCATTGAATTGAATACATTGTAACAGGACAAATAAGTAAGGTAGTGAGAAGAGGTCAAAGGTCAATGTTCTTTGAACATTTGGTCAACATTCTTGAAACATTAATTATTCTTGCCTTGTATTCAACCAGTTAGGCTATTTGACTTTGACCAATTTATCTAGATTCAGAGCAATGATTTTGAGAAATACAACTAAAATTGATTGTTGCTAGGCAGTTTCTTCCTCTAAAAGACCAAGAGTGAGTCAGTACAACTGCTGCATTTGAACTTTATTCTCCTGAGTGAACATTTGTGGCAACATTATTTTCCTTTTCAAAACAACTTAGCTATATCCCTGCTGCTGTATTTCCACGTACTTCTTTGAGAACGCTGACTCCACATTTTGATCCGTGGTATTCAGCCTTACTCGCTTTAGTCAAAAAGTCAAACGTTCATATTCAGCTAAATGTGACATTCTTTCATTGTCTTCTGTGCTGAGAGTCCCAGTCAGTCTTGGCTATTCTCCCAGAATGGGGTATACGCAGCTGCGTAGCGAACCACAATTAGCGTTAGCCTGAGACTAACCCATATCCTGATCTCCATGGTGAGATTAAGCTAATTTGAGGCCTGGTTCGTTGTGTCACAAACACAGATGGTGTAGCTGATCTAGAGGTAGACCGTATGTGTGTATTTTCATGCCAGTATGTGTGCGTGATACTGAGAAACCGAGGAATTGGCATATTTTGATATTGGACTGGTTGAGCATCAACAGTAACACTATACAGTAGTCCTTTGATGGAGTATCTCACAGCTGTGTCTTCTGACTAGCTCCATGTTCCTGGCCTCCACGACTTGGTATTAGATCCCACAGTCCACTGCTGCTGTTTGTCAAACAGCCCTTTGAAAATGGCTCCAAGCTGCCCATCAAAAGAAAAGATGAGCCCAATGTAAAAATAGTCAAATAGTCCACTCTCTTCAGGGTTTCTGTTGCCAATGAGGGTGAATGAACTGGAAGAGGGACTGGGGGGACAACTCCCTCACCCCTGACAAGGAAAGGGCAACTGAGTCGACTATTCAATGTGAGTAGTCTGTGCTACGTTGCATTGTATCAATTAGCATGAGCATCCTATGGAGTTTTTTTTGCACACAAATGAATAGCGTAAGCTAGGTTACCCTGGACTTAAAGCAGCTATGCTATGCTAGCAATGATGGTTCCTAAAATAGGGCCTTTATCGATGGTTATGGATGTCTTTTGGTTACAGGCTGCACCCTCGCTACCTTCTTTGGGGCACGTGGGTTTTACATTTGCATTTGCACACACACACACACACACACACACACACACACACACACACACACACACACACACACACACACACACACACACACACACACACACACACACACACACACACACACACACACACACACACACACACACACACACACACACACACACACACACCCCTGACTCCCATTACAAATGAGCTGAACTAGATACTGCCCCTTCAGCAAACAAGTGTTGTTTTCCCCCGCACCCCCCATAATCCTATCAGCCCATTGTGAAAGCTTGACTAATCCACCCCCGTCCGTCAAGTTACCCCCCCACCCCCTCACCCCATCCCCAAATAAGGAAACAAAAAGCCCCTCACATCCTCTCTTCAGCTGGTGTAGAGAGAGAGTGTGTGTGCCAATGAATAATTGTGACACCGTGGAAACATGTTTATTTTTGCGCAAAGAAGCGGCGCCTCTGTCCGCCGCCTGAAAACACAATTTACATCTGAAAAGAAAATAACTCTCTTTTGATGCCTTTATCTGAGGCGCGAGAGCTTTGAAGCTTCCGACTGTAACCGTGTTTGTTTTGCCAATGTGATGGTTGGGGGAGAGGAGGGGGAGATTAGAGGGAGGGTAGGGGACGAGGAAAGTGGGGATCAGAAGCGAATCGCTAGTGGGCCAAATATTCAAAGCAAGACACGCTCTTTCCCTCTTTTCCTCCGTGCATCATCCCTCACTCTCTTCCTCGTAGCTAATCTGTCTTCGCTAATTCGCAGCCCTCCTGAATTAAATTGACACAAAGCTGATTAACAAATCAATTAATGTGTTGTTTTTCCGATCCCAGGTCTGACGTCGATGTTTGACCCCCCCCCGGCCCAGCGTAGTGGGTGATATAACACCCCAGAGAGATGACTAGTTGCAAGAGGTTCACGGAATGACATCAATAATTTAACAACACTTTGGTCTCGGTAATGACTTATTTGAGCTTCCCTTTCTGCCCTCTCTCTCTCTGTCTCTCTCTCTCTCTCTCTCTCTCTCTCTCTCTCTCTCTCTCTCTCTCTCTCTCTCTCTCTCTCTCTCTCTCTCTCTCTCTCTCTCTCTCTCTCTCTCTCTCTCTCTCTCTCTCTCTCTCTCTCTCTCTCTCTCTCTCTCTCTCTCTCTCTCTCTCTCTCTCTCTCAGTCTCTCTCTCTCTCTCTCTCTCTCTCTCTCTCTCTCTCTCTCTCAGTCTCTCTCTCTCTCTCTCTCTCTCTCTCTCTCTCTCTCTCTCTCTCTCTCTGATTACTGCAAAGGGCTCATATTAATTAGGGCAGAAAAAACGTTTCAAAATGTTGAGCAACAGAAAACAAAATTGAACGGATAACTTCAGATAGTACCTCCCCATTTCGGCCTGTTTTATAACCTAGCTGTCGTATATCAGTTGTCAGTGAGTATCTCCCAGTTCGGTACGGGATTGTGTAAACACAAGCTTTGGAAAGAAAGTATGCGCCAGCGAGCTGCTACCTCCTTAGGGTTTTCCCCCCATGGCGTTATCCCTCAGCGTTATAAGGTTAATCCCCAGATAAACTCTGTGACTTGACTTTGGATGTGGAGATTGGGTAGGCTCTCACACACTTTAATGTCACTTGGGCATTAAAGACAGACTCATCTTTGGGATATTTCGTAGAACATCACAACCAATTCCTGAATGAATCGTTGAATAATGATGAGTGAGAAAGTTACAGACACACAAATATGATACCCCCAAGAATGTTCTCACCATTATAATAACAGGGGGGGGGGTGATATTTGTGCGCCTGTAACTTTGTCATTATTCCCTATTCATTCAGGCTTACCCGTAATCATAGTAGCATCTAGATTCACGTAGAAGTGTTTAAAAACATATTCTATTCTTATTTAGAAGAAAAGTGACTCCAAAATGACATAGAAATGAATGGTAAATAATGTACTATTGGGCACAAAATCATCTGAAACATAGCCAAAACAAAAAGCAAATGCATCGGAAAGTATTCAGACCCCTTGACGTTTTCCATATTTTATTACGTTACAGCCTTATTCTAAAATGTATGAAATAAATTAAAGTCCTCATCAATCTACATACAATGCCCCATAACGACAATGTGAAAATAGTTTTTTTAGACATTTTAAGATAGTTATTTACATAAGTATTCAGACTCTTTGCTATGAGACTCGAAATTGAGCTCAGGTGCACCCTGTGTCCATTGATCATCCTTGAGATGTTTCTACATCTTGATTTGAGTCCACTTGTGGTAAATTCAATTGATAGGACATGCTTTGAAAAGGCACACAACTGTCTATATAAAGTCCCACAGTTGACAGTGCATGTCATAGCAAAACCAAGTCATGAGGTTGAAGGAATTGTCTGTAGAGCTCCGAGACAGGATTGTATTGAGGCACAGATCTGGGGAAAGGTACCAAACGCATTTCTGCAGCATTGAAGGTCCCCAAGAACACAGTGGCCTCCATCATTCCTCAACGGAAGAAGTTTGGAACCACCAAGACTCTTTGGCTGCCTCGGCCAAACTGAGCAATCAGGGGAGAAGGGCCTTGGTTAGGGAGGTGAACAAGAACCCGATTATCTCTCTGACAGAGCACCAGAGTTCCTCTGTGGAGATACGAGAACCTTCCAGGAGGACAACCACCTCCGCAGCAATCTACCAATCAGGCCTTTATGGTAGAGTAGCCAAATGGAAACCACTCTTCAGTAAAAGGCACAGGACAGCTCACTTGGAGTTTGCCAAAAGACACCTAAAGACTCTCAGACCATGAGAAACAATATTTTGTTTTTATTTTTCTTTGGCCTGAATGCCAAGCGTCACGCCTGGAGGAAACCTGGCACCATCCCTACAGTGAAGCATGGTGGTGGCAGCATCAAGCTGTGAGGATGTTTTTCAGCGGCAGGGACTGGGAGACTAGTCAAGATCGAGGCAAAAACTAACGGAGAAAAGTTCAGAGAGATCCTTGATGAAAACTTGCTCCAGAGTGCTCAGGACCTCAGAGTGGGGCGAAGGTTCACCTTCCAACAGCACAACAACCCTAAGCACACAGCCAAGACAACGCAGAAGTGGCATCGGGCCAAGCCTCTGAATGTCCAGACAGAGCCTGGACTTGAACCCGATCTAACATCACTGGAGAGACCTGAAATTAGCTGTGCAGCAAAGCTCCCCATCCAACCTGACAGAGCTTGAGAGGATCTGCAGAGAAGAATGGGAGAAACTCCCCAAATACAGATGTGCAAAGCTTGTAGCGTCATACCCAAAAAGACTCAATGCTGTAATCGCTGCCAAGGTGCTTCAACAAAGTACTGAGTAAAGGGTCCGAATACTTATGTAAATGTGATATTTCAGTTTTTTAATTTTAATACATTTTCAAACATTTTATTTTGTCTTTATGGGGAATTGTTTGTAGATTTGAGGGGAAAAAACTATTTAATACATTTTAGAATAGGGCTGTAACATAATGAAATGTGGAAAAAGTCAAGGGTCTGAATACTTTCCGAATGCACTAAGTGAATTTGTCTCAATACTATATACAAAAAGGGTTGTAATTTACGGTTCACCTGACATGGATGAAAATACCATCACATTAAAGCTGACCGTCTGCACTGTACCCTCTTAGTCATTGTTTGATTTCAAATCCAAACTTTTGGAGTATAGCATACTTTGTTTACCTGCACATCCATCACACTATTGTTGGAAGTTAGCGAAGGGATAAACATTGATAGCTTGACCGTGAGAGTGCTAGGTTACCCCCTGATATGGCATGTAGGAAAGAGTTCTGAGGCGTGCCCTGGAAGTAATGCCAATACAGAGTCAATGGAGGGTGGTTGCCAGGACAACCGTTAGAGAGCCGCCAACCCTTTGAGAACCTTTGAACGAGAGGCTCTGTGCGCATATTTTAGTGTAGTGAAATTCTTCCCAGCAGGGATTGAGAAACAAGTGCCTTTCATATAGGTAGAAGTGAAAGGGTAACTAGATGAGACACAAGTTCATGTCTACAGGGAAGCAGGGGTTATTTTTATTCCTCAAAATGTGTAAGACACCAAGAATTCAAAATGTCTTGACAATGAATGTCAGAAATGGACTTAGACAAATTGTTAGTTGTCAACACTGATGGTTCCACTGAGACCTAGGAAATATGAGTCATCTGGGGGATTTTCTGGTGTGGCGGTGTGTCGACAACATCCCCATGTGACCCTCTTCAGCCTCAAAAGAACGTCTAGAGATCAAACTGCAGTTGGAGGTTTGTTTCCCGCCCCTTGACAATAACTGTGAGCAGAAAACACCCCACTTGCACGTGAATTGTGTTCTGTTGACATGGTAACGAGGTGTTCCATGCAGGAGCTGGGTTGCCAGGTAACGGCTGGGTTATGTGCGTGGGTGCATGAAGGTCGTTGGGTGGGGAGTAGGGCGTAGGAGGATTCACATGCTACTACACCAAAAGGACAGGCGGGGGTTTGGAGTGAGTGAAATCGCTCCCAGAGTTACCAGACAACAGGCACTGATCAAACCCTTTTTTTTGTCTCTGTCTTCTTTCTTGTGTAGCCTAGCCTACATTTCCTGGTATGAACAGACACTTGTGTCTCCATGCTTAGTGAATCGATGAGAACATGTGCTTCTCATATGTTAATGCACTACATCTAGGTAACCTAGATTGAGCTAGCTGAGCTTGAGCAAGCTAAGCTAATGCTGGAGCTAGCTTAGTGACCAACTGTAGCAAAAGTAGCCTTGGCTAACAATCTTTTTGTGCCTTTCCGAAAGGCTACTATTTTGAGTAGACACCTTGCTTTGATGAAATGAGAAATTAACTGCTTGTGAAACTATACATAAAAAATTGAAACAGCTAACATGCTCTAACATGCCCTGATGCCAATGAGCAAAATGTTAGCGCTGTCAAGTATTACACTTGCCTGTGTTACCATATTAACCAACACAGACACACCTATAGGTCAAATTCTTTCAGGTAGGCAAATCCATTTGGACATTGAGTTTTTCTTGCTGAGACAACATTTCGTAATAGGCCATATTTGAATACGTTTAAAATATATATATTTTACCCCTTTTTTGTGGAATCCAATTGGTAGTTGCAGTTTTGTCCCATCGCTGCAACTCCCCTACGGACTCAGGAGAGGCGAAGGTCGAGAGCCATGCGTCCTCTGAAACACAACCCAACCAAGCCACACTGCTTCATGACACAATACCCGCTTAACCCGAAAGCCAGCCGCACCAGTGTGTCGAAGGAAACACTGTACACCTGGCAACCGTGTCAGCGTGCATTGCACCTGGCCCGCCACAGGAGTCACTAGTGCGCGATGGGAGAAGAACATCCCTGCCCGCCAAACCCTCCCCTAACCTGCACGATGCTGGGCCAATTGTGTGCCACCCCATGGGTCTCCCAGTCGCGGCCGGCTGTGACAGAGCCTGGTAGGTGACATTTAAGATGAGGGAGGAAAATAATTGTTTTTATGAGCATGGCCTTATTTCTATTACAGCATATTGGATGACTGTCATTAATATTCCTTTCACCCAACTCAATATAACATAGATAGGTTTTATGCTACTACATGATACTCACATTTTCCCTATACTCATCATGAGGTTGCTAAAACTAGCCTATGAATGAAAGTTTACAACGTAGGTGCACAGGTCGAGAGAAAAATGTAAGTAATCAAGGTGACAGACAGTGACACATTCAATATCGCCTTTCACACTCTTGCCTGCATCTAGCTGATCTAGGGTGTAATCATTAGTCCAACAGTTGCAAACAAGAGTTTCTATTGGACAAATTCAGGTATGTTTATCCCTGTTTCGTTCTGTTTGCTTCCATTTAAGAAATGTTTTTCAACAGAATCGGCAGAATGAATACACCCCTGATTCACTTATATAGCAGCCACATACAAACAGCATGAAAATTTTGCTTATTGTATAATTCCTTCTTGAATTTGCTTGCTCTCCTCCTCTCACCGTTTCCCTTCGCTTGTGGACTTCAGTGCACAACACATCAGTTTTCTGTGACCAGGCAACAAAAAAAACGTTCCAAGCCGAACCTTCATATCATAACGGCTAACCACTACACACAGCCTACATTGTTGTCACCAAATTAGCTAATGAAGTTAGCAACGTCATCGTCAACATAGCTACTAGAACAAACATGTTAGTAAACCCACTACAATCATGCAGTACAGTGTACAGTCTGCAAGCAGTTTAGCAGTTACACCGGCAGTTCACGGTGACAATAAATTAATAAAACCAAAAGCTTAACTTGACTTGGAAGAGTTCCAGTGTTGGATAGCCATAGCCAGCTAGCTAACATAGCATCCCTCTCTGTTTGATCTGAGTGTTTGAGTAGGCTAAACCAGCTGGCTCCATCTATCTCTCTCTCTCTCTCAATTCAATTCAATTCAATTCAAGGGCTTTATTGGCATAGCCAACATGTGTTAACATTGCCAAAGAAAGTGAGGTAGATAATATATAAAGTGAATAAACAATAAAAATTAACAGTAAACATTACACATACAGAAGTTTCAAAACAATAAAGACATTACAAATGTCATATTATATATATACAGTGTTTTAACAATGTACAAATGGTATACAAGGGAAAATAAATTACCATAACTATGGGTTGTATTTACAATGGTTTTTGTTCTTCACTGGTTGCCCTTTTCTCGTGGCAACAGGTCACAAATCTTGCTGCTGTGATGGCACACTGTGGAATTTCACCCAGTAGATATGGGAGTTTATCAAAATTGGATTTGTTTTTTCAAATTCTTTGTGGATCTGTGTAATCTGAGGGAAATATGTCTCTCTGATATGGTCATACATTGGGCGGGAGGTTAGGAAGTGCAGCTCAGTTTCCACCTCATTTTGTGGGCAGTGAGCACATAGCCTGTCTTCTCTTGAGAGCCATGTCTGCCTACGGCGGCCTTTCTCAATAGCAAGGCTATGCTCACTGAGTCTGTACATAGTCAAAGCTTTCCTTAATTTTGGGTCAGTCACAGTGGTCAGGTATTCTGCCACTGTGTAGTCTCTGTGTAGGGCCAAATAGCATTCTAGTTTGCTCTGTTTTTTTTGTTAATTCTTTCCAATGTGTCAAGTAATTATCTTTTTGTTTTCTCATGATTTGGTTGGGTCTAATTGTGCTGATGTCCTGGGGCTCTCTCTCTATCTCTCTCCTCCATTGCAGCGCTAGCTAGCTATAGTTTATGTGTTCAGTACTATATTAATAATCTGATACTAGGGTGGACAACATGTCAGTTAATGCTGCAAGAGCTCTGATAGGTTGGAGGATGTCATCTGTAAATTGTCATAATTACTGTGTAAGTCTATGTAAGGGGGTGACAACCATGAGCCTCCTAGGTTTTGTATTGAAGTCAATGTACCAAGAGGAGGGCGGAAGTTAGCTGTCCTCCGACTACACCATGGTGCTACCATACAGAGTGCTGCTGAGGCTACTGTAGACCTTCATTGCAAAACAGTGTGTTTTAATACATTTTTTGGTGGTAGACAGTTGTGTGTACATGGATGTAATTCAAGTGAAACTGCTAGAGACCTGAGGCACTGACTCAATTGCATTTCGCTGTTAGGAATCAAAAGATGAAGTTACTCAACCTGATGTTGCAATTCCAGACTTCAGACAGGCCTGGACATGTACTGGCTTAAGCAGGGGGACACGTCTGGCACTGAAGGATTTGAGTCCCTGGTGGCATAGTGTGTTACTGATGGTAGGCTTTGTTACTTTGGTCCCAGCTCTCTGCAGGTCATTCACTAGGTCCCCCCCGTGTGGTTCTGGAATTTTTGCTCACCGTTCTTGTGATCATTTTGACCCCATGGGGTGAGATCTTGCGTGGAGCCCCAGATCGAGGGAGATTATCAGGGGTCTTGTATGTCTTCCATTTCCTAATAATTGCTCCCACAGTTGATTTCTTCAAACCAAGCTGCTTACCTATTGCAGATCCAGTCTTCCCAGCCTGGTGCAGGTCTACAATTTTGTTTCTGGTGTCCTTTGACAGCTCTTTGGTCTTGGCCATAGTGGAGTTTGGAGTGTGACTGTTTAAGGTTGTGGGCAGGTGTCTTTTATACTGATAACAAGTTCAAACAGGTGCCATTAATACAGGTAACGAGTGGAGGACAGAGGAGCATCTCAAAGAAGAAGTTACAGGTCTGTGAGAGCCAGAAATCTTGCATGTTTGTAGGTGACCAAATACTTATTTTCCACCATACTTTGCAAATAAATTCATTAGAAATCCTACAATGTGATTTTCCGGATTTTTTTTACCTCAATGTGTCTGTCATAGTTTAAATGTACCTATGATGAAAATTACAGACCTCTCTCATCTTTTTAAGTGGGAGAACTTGCACAATTGATGGCTGACTAAATACTTTTTTGCTCCACTGTACATGAGAGTCGCGCATGAAGACTAGAAACACATTGATAACATTTGTGGAATTCAGCCTCTGCCATTGGTTT